>NW_026705785.1:300000-435279 GCF_029867415.1 Vicia villosa | reverse complement strand
ACATTCTCATCATTTCGTAGTTAATATATGTCATTGAGATTCAACAAAGTTTTACGTTGGTTGTCAAAGACCTAACACAAACCTTTGTTTTATTCGGATTTAGGACTATCGATGTATATCTAAGCTAATGTAGACATAATTATATTTTTAGCCCCTAAAATATCAAGCACTAGGCCATCGCATTCCTAATCTTAGCCCATGGGCGGTCTAGTCAGAGGCCAATATACGTTATTGCATAGTGAAGTTAATACGACTTATCTAAATCAAACACTTATCACTTTTAGAAAAATCAACTTTTGACATTTTTTTAATAAGGTTCAAAATATATTAAACAAAAGAAAAGAATACAAAGAGGAGGGGAATAAAACCAAAACCCTCAAAAATAAAAAAGCGAAAAGAAAAATTAAAAAGAAAGACAACAAAACCATATCAGATAACTCATGTCAAAGAAACTAGTGAGGTGTACGATTGGAGGAACCCACCTTGAAACCTTTGCACGCCTTAGGAGGTTTCTTCTTGCTTAATTTTTCTTGGAATTACCAATTGAAATGGTTGACTAGCGGTTTCATCCAAATTAACAATCTCACCTCTCTTATCCATGTTAGCCCAAGATTTCCTTAGAAAATTCATTGCTTGTTGGGCATCTGAATCTGAATCTCCATCGTGATTTTTGTCAATGTTACCTTGATCAGTGGTATCTATATCAGCTAAACCATGCAATTTTTCATTACCTTGGGCACCCAAGTCTCCTTGATGCAAGGTATCAATACTCACAACATTCTCATCAATTGTAGTTTTCGAACAATCAACAAATCCTAAAAAAGGATTATTATCAACCCATGTAGCATTTTCATATTCAACTGATTCCTTTCTTAAATCTTCATTATGATACTTATTCCCCGAGCGTTTATGCTTTTCCTTAGTTACCCTTTTCTCTTGATCCACTTTAACAAATTTACAAGGCGAAAAACTATGACCTATGTTATGATAATGCGAGCAAAAAAAGGAAAATTTTCATATTCAACGTTGACAAGGAACACTTAATCTTCTCTTTCGACCCACAATTTTTGTCTGGTTTTAGAAGATAAATCAATATCAACTAAAACTCAATCAAAATGTCCAAAATATCTTTCTAGAGGGCACTTACTTGTTGCAGCATCCAAACACATTGGCGTTCCGAGACAACTAGCAATTGCAAAGATAATATTAGGACTCCAATATTCCCGAGGCAAATCAAGAAAACGAATCCAACATTGAACTGTTGTCTGTTTGTGGCTATTAGGATTAACGTCATAAGTCCAAGCGAAAAGTTTGAGAAAACCAGGCTTTAGGATCCAAGAAAGTACCGCACAAACACGATGTACATTCTCAAAAGAAGACAAAACAAAATCATAAAAACCTCTTCCTAAAGAAATAATTCCCCATTTACTTAAAAGCTTCCAAAGAGTGTCGAGTTTACCATGCAAGTCTTTAAGCTTCAGAGGAGGGTCTCCCTTAGACAAAATCAACCTTCCATGAAGATGATTTTTGCATGATTTGAGACTAATCTTGCACTCTTCCTCAAGAATTTTTATAGCTATGTCTTCTCCTTTCAAAATAGATCTCGTAAATTGACCATGAGGGATAATAGCACATATCCTACTCAACACTTGATGAAAGGATTTTGCACTAGTACCCTTCGCTTTAGGAATCTCAACTTCACCTGTGACATCCGAAGATATATCCAATACAGACACCAGCTTTTCAACATAATTCACAACTTTTGTAAATGTCGACTTTTCAACGGTATGTACAACATTTGTTAAATTAATCAAAGGCACACACAAAGGCGACCCATCAAGTTCATTCTCATTCAGAAGAGAACCAAAGTTTTCTTGTTCTTCCATGAAATCTCAAATCCAACACCAAAATATAAACAAAAGCATCAAACGCACAAAAAACCCAAAATTAAATTTAGGCCAATAACAACTCTAAAAACATATTTGAATAACTAGAGCTGTCAAAATGGGTTAGCCCATATGGGTCGGCCCGCCTGACCCGAAATATCAAAGGGCTTGGGCCTTCAAATTAGAGCCCATATTTTTAAGGGCTTTTTTAGCCCAACCCTAAAAAACCCGCTGCCCATTAGGGCTAGCCCATATGGGCCATGAATAGCCTATAAGGTCCGCACAACTATAAATTTCAAAAAATTATATTAGTTTTTATATTATGTTACTCCAAAATAAAACATTGATTTTTCCCACTTCACTGTATTTTGTTTCTATTATATTTAATCTTTCTCTTTTAAATATTATACATTAATATAATCAACATTATTTCCTCGTATTCTATTAGTTAATTTCTCTTATATTAAATATTTAAATATTTGAGTATTATTTTCTACAATTTAAACATGTAGTGTATTTAAAAACACATTATAGTATAATATAGTGATTAAAAATGTATTATGTTTAAAATAATATATTTTTTTATTTAATTTATAATAAATATAATGAATTTTTTTTAATTAAGAAAAACCCGTTTAGGGCTGGGTAGCTCGAAGCCCATCTAAGGCCGGACTCAGATAATAATTTTGAAGCCCATATTACAATAGCGTTTTTTTGGTCCCGTCCTAAAAAGCCCAGACCCATTAGGGCCGACCCTAAATTGACCGGGTAGCTCATTTTGACAGCTCTATGAACGACCATATGAGTTACCTAGCAATCATTACTAATAATTGTTTATATTTTAATGGTCTATCGTTTCAACTATATACTTTTATGTTTTAAAAAAAATGTTTGTAAAAAAATATACGTCGAGATCACTAATATATTATTTTAAAGCTATTTTGAATAAATAATTTTAATTAGAATTGCGATGGCCTTTATCATATATTTCATAGCTATTTTAAAATTAGGATTGTGATGGCCTTTATCAAATAAATCACTTAAATTTACAGCTGTGTTGAATACCTCGAATCACTTTTGAGATATAGTTACTTAAAAATTATGTGATTTTGACAAAGTTTCTATCTTTAAAAATTCATATTTATTTCAAAATCATTTATAAATGTTATTGAATATTAAAATTTATCTTTTAATTTATAAAAACTGAATTTAAATTTGAATTTACTATTTTAATAATTTTTTTTATAGAATTCATTTATAAAAATTCAAATAAAAGATCATTAAGAATCATTTTTGGGATGTACATTTTTATTAGAACTATATGTTATCTTTTAATTAAATTAGATTTTACTATTTTAATAAATTTTTTTATAAAACTCATTTCTAAAAATACAAAGAAAAATCACTTATTTTTAAGCCAAAATAACCATCTCTAAATTTGGTTATTTTTCCCTCATTATAAAACTCATGAACCTTTTGATAGACTTATAGGCTTATAGTAATATATTCTAGTAACACTTTGTTTTCTTCCAAAAGAATCACTAGTATGGTTATTCCAAAATCCTCAACCTTCGTCTTGCTTCTCATGATGCTGTTGTCCGTGATACAAGGTTGCATGTCTCGTGATTTGGTCAGTCATGTGACCCTAGTTGATTCGAAAAAGGGATCAGAAGGAAAGCTTTCTCCTCTTTTTACACAAAGTTATTCTGATATTTTCTCTTCTTTGAATACCAGAAAGGGAAAATTTAATCACATACATGTAGTTTATCTCCATGAAGTTCCTTCTGGACCAAACCCTATACACAATTGATTGATCTTATTTGGAAGGATCATCCTAGTTAGACTTTAAGTGTTGATGTCGATTCTTTTGCTAAGTTCTTTGGTGATTAATTACAAGTATATCTTTAAAAGATAAATAAAGAGAAAGTCCAAGCTTTTGGGATTCAAAAATCTATATGTTTTAATGTATAATTCAATATCTCTTAGCTCACAAACCAAGCTACTTATATGAGATATTTCGATAAATGACATGTTTCATGTGTGTTCAATTATTTTACACTTTTTTCAATTTCAAAACTTCTGATTTGGAATGATTTCTTAGTAGGAGGGTTCAATACCGAATAGGTCCAGTAGAAAACCGTAAACCAAATCTATTAGAGATAAGATTCTCAAGTCAGCTAGTGGCTTGTATGAGCTTGTTATAACTGTTGTGTGGTATCTTGTAACTAAATTTTCAATCAGCGATAGCATATATACTAAGTCGAGTGTACTTTCCAAAATTAATGAATAGAATCATCTTATTTATTCTTGCCTTTTGTTACATTCAACTTCACTGAGTGAAGAATGAATTGCAAGCTCTCCACTTTTAACATGGTATTAGTCGCGGTTCCGATCGCTTACGCTTCTGTCACTTCCAAATTGTGATTCTCATTCATTCACCTTGCGCCTTCTCGCTCTCTCTAACCCTTGCAAGAACCTGCTTCGTGGTGCTTCCATGGCGTCTGAAAATCCTGAATCGGTGACGCAAAGTCAAGATTTCTCAACGATGTTTGGTGCGACGAAATCCTCCAATTCATTTGGACCTAAACTCTCAATCAAGTTGCAAGAGAACAACTACCTATTGTGGAATCAACAAGTTGAAGGTGTGATTCTTGCACAAAAGATGCACAAACTCGTCGTCAATCTGCATATTCCTCAAAAATACAAGACTGCTCAAGATCGTCTTTCAGGTGAGATTTCTGATGAATACGAATCTTGGATCGTTCAAGATCAAGCACTATTTATCTGACTTCTGTCTACAATTTTTGAATTTGTGCTACCTAGGGTTCTTGCATGCAAACACTCGTTTGAAGTTTGGGACAAAATTCACCAGTTCTTTAACGCTCAAATGAAAGCTAGGGTTAGACAATTACGTGTGGAACTCAAATCCACAAAGAAAGGCAACAGGTCCATCACTGAATTTGTTCTTCGAATCTAGGACTTTTTGCAAATTCACTCCTAGCTGTTGGAGACTCCATTACTGAGCAAGATCAGATTGATGCCATTCTCGAAGGTCTCCCAGAAGAATTCAATCCCTTTGTGATGCAAATGCATGGCTGTCTAGTACCACCTACATTGTGCGATGTTAAGGCACTTCTCTATATGCAGGAGGCACAATTAGACAAATTTCATCAAAAACTCACGGCTTCAACAATTGTAGCAAATGCTGCTCACACCAACCTTGAAGAATATGGCTCCAGAGGAGCATACTCAGGTGGTCGTGGCCGTGGAAACAGATTCAGTCGCGGATTGGAAGATCCATATCCGAAAATCGACCAATTTGCCAACTTTGTGGCAAGTATGGACACTCTGTCTCAACTTTCTGGCACATGTTTGATGAGAACTACATGCCTCAAGAGAACAACAACAATCAATCCAACTCTGCTTCCAAACAGGACACTAGCACAGAATCTGCAAAGAGCTCCCAAGTTATGGCTATGATGGTGTAACACGGTGGGAAAACTGACTTTTTTGAAATGTTGTGGATAGCAAGAGTCGCCACCGACTTTTATTTTATCCAATATATAGAAAGACTAAAAGAACAGGAAAATACCTTTTAAAAGAGACTGAGTTCGGGGGGTAAGTTATACAAAGCGAAGGTGTAAGCACCCTTTGTATCCATGGTTATCCATGGGCTCTTAATTGCTTAGCTCACTTGTTTTCAAAAATGTTTGAAGAGTTTGAATAAAAATGTTGAATAAGAACTTTAGCTTATAAATAAGCGTAGTCTTTTGAATTTTGATTTGAAAAGAAGTGGGAAAAGCATTTGAAATTTGAATTTTAATGGAGCAAGCAATTAAAAACAATTACCCTTAAGTTTTAAAATTTCTGTTCTTTTAGACTTTAATGGGAAAGGGCTATCCATACCATAAGAGGGCAGGTAGTCCTTTCATTGGATTTAAAAAGGGCCATCGGAGTTATCATTCGCCATAAGACTGTCCCTACCATAAAGTGGGCAGGTAATCTAGGGAAGGATAAAATAGTCATTTAGGCAACAGGTGAGGATACCTTAGCAATGAGACAATCATCTTATTTCCGAGGCAGCATCGAGGGACAAAATTCTTATGATGATTTTAATAAACTGAGGGCAACATTTGCTTTAGGTATCCTCGGAATTGAGGGACTTGACTATTTGATCGTAATAAAAAGGCAGCAGGCAGCAAGGCAACATGCAACATAAGAAGGGTTACCCTAAAGGTGTGTGTGTGGCACAATCATGTGGTTAAATTCGAATATTTATCTTGTAAGTTAGTGATGCTAATTCAATTAACAGGCTTGCACTCCCTAGGATTACTAACCACGCAATTATAAATAAATAATACAAAATCTAACTATTACAAGGCCTCGGGCGGGGGATTACATGGCCAAAACCCGTTGATGCAGAAAATAAAGGCAATAAAAGAAAAATAAATAAACATATTTAAACAACTTGAGCCTTCAATCGAACCTTCGGTCAATCTTGAAAATTAAGAATGAAAAGGGGAAAGATTAGTGTATGAAAAGATCTATGGATTATAAACCCTAATTTAAAATAATTTCAACAAACTAGGTAAAACAATTAATTTAATATTTTAAATAACCATTAAAAATTAAGAAAATCGAATGTGCGATTAAATATGATATTTACATGACTTTAAATAATTATTGGATTAATTAATCAATTTATAAAAACACACATGAAGAATAATACCCTTTTTTTATTATTAAAAACAATTGTTTTTAATGTTATGAGAAAAATCGAATCTTCGATTAAATATGATAAATGGTTATAAAATTATTATGTAATAAAATAATTTTTTTAAATAAAATAAGTTAAAAAAGAAATTATAATAAAAGAAGGAAAAAAGAAAATAAATAAAAGGAATTCATGTAATTAAAAAATAAATAATAAAAAAAATTGGAAAAAAACTTAGCTCCGATCCTGTGTGGCGCATGGCTGATGGAACATGGTACATCTGCATGTCCAGGTGCGTTGGATCTGGAGATAATATGATCTGAAGGCTAATGGTACGAGGGTGCACCGTTTGCACAAGGACGAGACATGCTGGATCAGGCTTCGTCTCCAAACACGCGTGCTAAGTAGAGTTTTGAATTGGACCAATCGACGTGTGACACGTCTTCGTCTTCTCCAACCAGCCTTCGCCTTAGACTCTGGTTTTTACCTACGGACGTTTGTCCGTCGCCATAGCCCCTGTCCATCTTGATCTTAACATATAGCACCAATAAATTACCAAGGAGCCCATGATTCTACTTGGTTTTTCACCCTGAATCCAATGGTGGCCTCCTTTTAAGCCAATTTCACCGTGAGTTCTTAGAGATTGATTATGGGCTTGTTACTCGAATGTGGAGATCTGGATCGCTTCAGAACACCTTCAGGAATGTGTTAGGATCAACAAAACACCTTGAATTGGCTTGTAACTTAGGATCCGAATTTAACCTTTTCATGAAATTTTAAGAGCTCAATTAGGGTTCTTATGGCCAGAAATTCGTGTCCTTATGGTCTGCATTTGTTGTGAACTTATAAGTGATGGTTTTAGGTCAACAAAATTGGATTGAATCTCCTTGAATCTTTGATTGGGAAATTGATTGGAATATGGTTTCAAAACTTACTAAACTTGGTCAATTTCAATCTTTCTCACTCCAATCTCTTCTAGTACGAATTTGTATCAATTTGGGGTGTGATTGATGATTAGATTTGATTCAAATTGTTTCTTAAATCAAATCCTTGATTTCCTACTTGATTTATTTGACTTTAATCACTTTTAAATGAATAAAAATTCACAATAAATCAAATAATTCTCAAAAATTCGTGGCAACTATATTTGAGGCCTTGGATAACTTGAGGACCAATATTGGATCATAAAAAGTTGGGGCCCTTTGCAAGAAAACTCATTTTGGACCATATTTACTTCACATTTTTCACTCTAATTTGTCCAACTTTGACAAGGCATATCTCCCTCAATTTTTAGGATATGGAGGAGTTCTAGGACTTTTTGGAAAGCTCATGATGTCCTATATAAGCCACTTTGGAAGCTTTTTTCCATTTGAAGATTTTATCTTGATAATATGGGCTTTGACAAAAAACTGCTTTTGGTTGACTTCCAAAAAGGACCTATAATCTTTTGATCCATATCTCTCAAATGAAGCATTTTTAGCCTTGGCGTGTGAGAGACAAAGTTGTAGAGAACTCAATTTACTTCAAAATAGGATTTGGATGGATAATTTATGATGTTCCATGTGAAAGTTATGGCCGGTCAAAGTTTAGTTGACTTTTAGGTCAAAAAACCCTAATTTAGAAACTTTTGTTGATTTATGAGCTTTCCTTGATGAATCATGATCAAACCTTGATCAAATGATGAATGATACTTCAAAATAAGGATGTTGACCAAAAATCAGGAACTTTGACTGTACCTTGACTATAGTTGACTTTTAGGTCAAACTAGTCGACTGTTGACTTTCTGAGCAATTTATTGAGCAATCTTTGGAATTGAAGCTTGAATTTTATCAAAGGGATGGTTTGATACATCATAAGTCATATTAAACCCATCGGAGACTTTGATTCATCAGTTTTCTTAAAGGAATGCAAAACCCTAGTTCAGGAGGTCTTTGATTAGGGGAGTGAGCCTTAGATTAACCCCTAAGCCTTGAACCTCTGTATGAGCTTTGAAGGTAAAATGAGATGGGAAAATTTTGGGATATGACAGATGGCAACCACTCAGGAGTATTCTCTTCCCTCAGAGCTTGAATCTCAAGCCTAGTTTGCTGACTCAGGTGCTTCCCATCACTTAACTCCCTTTGCGCACCTTTTACACACAAAACACAAGTATAGTAGACCTAACAGAGTCTGTGTTGGTAATGGCCAAACTCTTAGTATTCAGTCTTTTGGATCTATTCAATTTAAATCTCAAACTAAGTCTGATCATAAATTAGATCTCACAGATATGCTACATGTTTCTTCAATCACTAAAAATCTGTTATGTGTCTCTAAGTTGTCTAGTGATAATAATGTCATGTTTCAGTTTTTGTCTAACAAGTGTTATATTATATCTCAGGCTTCTAAACAAGTGATTGTTGAAGGAGCCTTGGATGAGTGTGGTCTGTATTGCTTTCCTCAATTGTCTCAAGACCTTACAAGGGCTCACAAAGCTAATCACAATATCAAGCAGTCCTCTGGTATCCATAGCTATATTGCTTCTAATATTTCTGTCTCTAAGTCTGTCTATAATAACACTCCTTGTAATAATACCACACTTTGGCACCACAGATTAGGTCACACAAATTTCAATTCTGTTGCTCATATTCTAAAACTTTGTAATATTTCTAGTGTTAATAAACATAGTATTGATTCATGCACATCTTGTAATCTGGGCAAAGCCCATAGACTTTATGCTCCTATGACCAGTATAGTCTATAAGAGTCCTTTTGATGTGATCTATACTGACCTACGGAGCCTTTCCCCTAATCCTTATAGCTCTGGATATAGGTACTATATTGCCTTTGTAGATGGCCGTTCCAAGTACACATGGCTGTACTTTCTTAAACAAAAATCTGAAGCCTTATCAGCCTTTAGACTATTTCTTAAATTTGTCCAAACTCAGTTTAGGACAACTATTAAGGCTGTGCAGTTTGACTTTGGTGGTGAATTTTGCCTTTTTACCAAACATCTAGCAGAACTTAGCATTACACATAGGCTAACATGCCCTCACACTTCACACCAAAATGGATTTGTTGAAAGGAAACATAGACAAATTGTTGAAATGGGTCTCACTCTTCTAGCTCATGCATCTTTGTCTATAGATTACTGGGTTCATAGCTTCTCCACATCTGCTTATCTGATTAATAGGCTTCCTACCGCTGCTCTTCCTAAAGCTAGTTCTCCTTTCCATGCCCTATATGCTAAGCAACCAGATTTTAAGTCCTTGTGGGTGTTTGGATGCTCCCGCTTCCCTCTACTCAGACCTTTTAACAAACACAAATTACAAATGAGGAGTCGGGAATGCATCTATCTTGGGGTCTCTCCTCAACATAAGGGTTACATAGGTATAAGCAAGGATGGTATAATTTATATTTCTAATGATGTGAAATTCAATGAATTTCATTTTCCCTATCTCACTATGTTTCCAGCTCAAGCACCAATGGATTTTCCATCAGGTATAAATACACTGTCCTTACCTACTGCTGCCAGGACTAACCTCTTTCCCTCTATTTCTGTCCCTCCACCAGGCCCCTCTAATGACTTACCTCAAAACCCATAGGTACCTAACTCAACCAGTCTGGCTTCCCCTACTGACAACACTAGTCCTATATTGTCAGTAAATCAGGCAAGTCCACCTATATCTCCTACTACACAGTTACCATTGAGTAATGTTGTGCCTTTTGTACCTAGTGACCAGAATCCTATTAACACTACTAGCCAGAATCCAGTTGTGTCATATTATCCTGAAGATAATACTCAAATCAGTACCTCCAATACTCAACATATCTCAATACATAATGTCAGTCACCCTTCAATGAGTTATCCTAAGGATAACACCACTTACCAATCTATTACTCTTTCACCTGAAACTCACCATAAATCTCAATACACAAACTTGGCTCTTAACACCACTGATTCCATTACTTCTTCCATATCTCCCTCTATTCACTCATCTCATTCTCCCATCAATGTTCCTGTTAATAACCATCCCATGCTCACAAGGGCCTAAACAGGAAATTCCAAACCCAAAACTTTCATAGCTCATACTGAAACTGAACCAACAAGTGTTAAGCAAGACTTATCCTCCTCAGCATGGTCACAGGCCATGAAAGCTAAGTTTGATTCTCTTCAAGCTAACAAAACCTGGACTCTGACCAGTCTTCTTGCAGATAGAAAAGCTATGGGCTGTAGGTGGGTCTTCAAAGTCAAATATAACTTTGATGGTAGCTTACTCAAACACATAGCCAGACTGGTGGCCAAAGGCTTCCATCAAGAGCAAGGTTTTGATTACACATAAACTTTTCCCCCCAGTTTTCAAGCCTATTACTATTAGAGTGATCCTAACTTTAGCTATTACTTACAAGTGGGATATACAACAGATTGACATCAATAATGCCTTCCTCAATGGAACACTTAATGATGAGGTTTACATGGTTCAGCTTCCTGGTTTTGTGAGTAAAGATAAGAATCTTGTGTGTAAGTTAAACAAAGCCGTCTATGGACTCAAACAAGTTCCTAGGGCTTGGTATGAGAAGTTAACTCAAGCTCTCATTCAATTTGGGTTTTATCCTTCTAAATGTGATCACTCTCTCTTATTTACTGCAAGCAAGGAGTATCCATGTATGCTTCATTTTATGTTGATGACATCTTACTAACTGGTTCCAACTCTGTCTTAGTGCATGATCTGATCAACAAACTTCACCATAAATTTGCCTTGAAAAGGCTTGGCAGGCCTAGGTACTTCTTAGGAATTGAAGTCAGGTTACGCAAAGACGGTTCCCTTCTGCTCACTCAATCTAAATACATCAAAGATCTACTTGCTAGAGCCAATATGCCTAATGCCAATGGTGTTCCTACTCCAATGCTCGGTACTTGTAAGCTAAGTAAACATGGTTCCTCTCTCTTCTCTGATGCTTCCTTATATAGATCTATTGTTGCGGCTCTGCAGTATGTGACTTTGACCAGGCCAGATATTTCCTTTACTGTCAATAAGGCATGTTAGTTCATGGCTTTACCTCTTGAAGCACACTGGTCTGCAGTTAGGAGACTCTTTAGATACCTAAGTGGTACTAACAATCATGGCATTCTCTTATCTCCCTCTACCTCTGCACCAAAGTTTTATCTTCGTGCCCATAGTGATTTAGATTGGGCAAGTAACCTCGATGATAGGCGATCCACTTCTGGTTCATGTCTTTTCTTTGGACCTAATCTTGTATCATGGAGCTCTAAGAAAAAGTTATTAGTTGCCCGCTCCAGCATTGAAGTTGAATACAGGGCACTTGCACATTCTACTGCATAAATTTTATGGCTAGAATCCCTCCTATCTGAATTACAGGTTTCATTTCACACACCTACACTCCTCTGTGATAATCTAAGTGCAGTTCTGTTATCACACAATTCGAATCTGCATGCTCGCACCAAACATATCGAGCTTGATATTCAGTTTGTTCGCGAAAGAGTTGTGTCTAAACGTCTTGCCATTCAACATGTTCCTTTAGCTGCTCAAATAGCTGACACCCTTACAAAACCTCTTGGCACGACCGCTTTTCAAGACCTAGGATCCAAACTCATAGTTGTTTGTCTTCCTCATCAACCTTTAGTTTGAGGGGGGGGGGGGTATTAGAGATAAGGTTATGAAGTCAGTTATTGGCTTGTATGAGTTTGTTATAACTGTTGTGTGGTATCTTGTAACTAACTTTTCAATCATCTATAGCATATATACTAAGCTGAGTGTACTTTCCAAAATTAATGAATAGAATAATCTTGTTATTCTTGCCTTCTGTTACATTCAACTTCACTGAGTGAAGAATGAATTGCAAGCTCTCCACTTTTAACAGAACCAAACTGAAAATCGCAAAAAACCGCATTTGCTTCAAATGTGTTTGGGTCATATTTTAACAAAACTACACTGTTCAGTTCGGTTTGCGGTTTGTATTTTGAAAACCGAACCAAACCGAATCAAACTGCATTATGTTACAATCTAAATTTCACTTAACTCACATCCTACCCAAACTTAAACCTATTATGGCTTAGCCTTACGATTACGAATGATTTTATCGTTCTCACACTTAGGATTTCAATTTCATCTTTCTCAAATCTCTCATAGTAGTATATTGTCTACTTCTCCAAATACATATTTCCTCTTCATCTCTAATCTATACTCCCTTATATTCTTTCTTTTTCACCTTCTCATTTTTATGCTAATGTTCTTTCTTTCAATTTCGTTCTTTTTGCATCTCTGTTCTTTATTCTCGCAACTCTTATGTTCTTTCTCTTTAGTCTTCACTAGTATCTCATCTCCTCTTTTTTTATTTATTTCATTATGATGTTTTTTTATATTGTTTTATTCTATTATTTTATGTTTCTTATTCCACTTTGTCTAATATAATTTTTTCATATTAAATGAGTTGTGGTCCAAATTTAATGAGTATTATTGTTATTTGGTAGTGTATGAATGACTAAATACAAATTTATGTTGTCATCTATATTTGTATGTATGACTCAATTTTGTTTTGAAAAATATCGAACCAACCAAACTGCATTTGTTTAATTTGGGTTGATTCAGTTTAATTTCTAAAAGTCAACCAAACCATATATTTTTTTCTCTTGCGGTTCAAATAATTTTTTTGCATCAAAATCGCTCGCACCGCACTGCGAACACCCCAACTTCTTAGTGCTTTTGAGATGGAAGAGAAAGCTCAAATTATCTAATTAGAAATTAATCACAAACGAAAAGTAATGTATATGCTTGTAAGTGTTGTGATATAATCCAAGTTGTAGCCCAAACCCAAGTTAGTTAGGGTTAGAATTTGTTATGCTAGTTACTAATTCAAATTCTATTATCACCTTCAATAATAACAATCTTTATTTTTCATTCTTTCTCATTCTCTACTCACTCAAAATATCTCACGCACTAACAAATTGGTATGTAAAGCTTCTAGTTAGTTTCTTGATTGTGTTTTCAAGAACTGCACTTGGGTGGTCGTCTTTCTAGGGACTGGGAATCGATTTCGCTGTAGAGCTGAAAGGTGACAATAATATTCTCTATTCTCTTCCAACTCTTGATCGTGAATCTATTTCATTAAAATAGAGAACCAAAAGTACATTCAAACAAATCAAAAAACACGTCTCTATGAACAAACTGAACCATTACATAAGGTCACCCGAACTGAACTGAACCGTTTCAATTTTCCTAGAACCGAACTGAACCAAAAATTTTAGTTTGGTATAACGGTTCTTCATTCCGAACCATACTTCATACCGAACCATACCAAACCATTTGAAGTCAAATTTTTTCAAATTAAACTATCTGTTAAAGAACCAAACCGTTATATTTAGTTTAAAAAAAACACTTTTTTGTTTTTCGCAAAAAATCATTTTTTACTGTAATTTAAAAAAACTCGATTTTACTGTATTTAAAAAACAATTTTACAGTATTTAAAAAAGATTTACTATATTTTCAAAAAACATGATTTTACTGTATTTTTGGAAAAACTTGATTTTACAGTAATTTTTTAAAAAAACCCAATTTTACTGTAATTTCAAAAAACTCAATTTTGATGTATTTAGAAAATGATTTTACTGTATTTTTGGAAAAAACCCGAATTAACTGTATTTTTGGAAAACTCGATTTGAATGTATTTTTTAACAAACTCGATTTTACTGTATTTTCAAAAACTCGATTTTACCTTATTTTCAAAAAACCTAATTTTAATATATTTTCAAAAAAACTCGATTTTACTGTATTTTAAAAAAATGGAATTTGTTGTATTTTCAGCAAAACCAAATTTTACTATATTTTCAAAAAAACTAGATTTTACTGTATTTTTCAGAAAAATGATTTTGCTATATTTTTAAAAAAACCCAATTTTAATGTGTTTTTAGAAAAACGATTGTACTCTATTTTTCCAAAAATACAGTAAAATCGAGTTTTATGAAAATATTGTAAAATTCAGTTTTTGAAAACTACAGTAAGATTGAGGTTTGTGAAAATACAAGAAAATCAAGTTCTCCAAAACTACAGTAAGATCAAGTTTTTCCAAAATTATTGTAAAATCGAGTTTTTTTCGAAAATACAGTCAAGTCAAGTTTTATGAAATATAGTAAAATCGAGTTTTTTGAAAATACAGTAAAATCATGTTTCTCCAAAAATACAGTAAAATCATGTTTCTCCAAAAATACAGTAAAATCGAAGTTTGTGAAAATACAGTAAAATCGAGTTTTTCCAAAAATACAATAAAACCGAGTTTAAATACAGTAATGTCGAGTTTCTCCAAAAATACAGTAAAATTGAGTTTTTCCAAAAATACAGTAAAATAGAATTTTTTTGAAAATACAGTAAAATCATGTTTCTCCAAAAATACAGTAAAATCATGTTTCTCCAAAAATACAGTAAAATCGAAGTTTGTGAAAATACAGTAAAATCGAGTTTTTCAAAAAATACAATAAAATCGAGTTTAAATACAGTAATGTCGAGTTTCTCCAAAAATACAGTAAAATCGAGTTTTTCCAAAAATACAGTAAAATAGAATTTTTTTGAAAATACAGTAAAACTGAGTTTGTCCAAAAATACAGTAAAATTGAGGTTTGTGAAAATACAGTAGAATCGAGTTTTTTTAAAAACAGTAAAATCGAGTTTTTTAAAAATATAGTAAAATCCAGTTTCTCCAAAAATACAGTAAAATAGAGGTTTGTGAAAATACAGTAAAATTGAATTTTTTTAAATTACAGTAAAATCGAGTTTTTTCAAAAATACTATAAAATCGAGTTTTTTTTGAAAATACAGTAAAATCGAGTTTCTCCAAAAATACTGTAAAATCGAGGTTTGTGAAAATACAGTAACATCGAGTTTTTCTAAAAATACAGTAAAATCGAGTTTTTCCAAAAAGACAGTAAAATCGAATTTCTCTAAAAATACAGTATAATCGAGGTTTGTGAAAATACAGTAAAGTAAAATTGAGTTTTTTGAAAATACAGTAAGTAAAATTGAGTTTTTTGAAAATACAGTGAAATCAGGTTTTATGAAAATACAGTAAAATCGATTTTTTTTCTGAAAATACAGTAAAATTGAGTTTTTTATTTTTCATAAAAAAATGACGTTTTTATTTTCAAAAAAGTCGACTTTTTTATTTTTCGTAAAAACTCGATTTTTTTAATTTTCGAAAAAAACTATTTTTTTTATTTTCAAAAAAATTAAAAATTTAAATTTTTTTATTTTTGAAAAAGAAATTCAATTTAGAAACTAATATAACAAACGGTTCGGTTCGAAGTTAATTAGATATTGGTTAATTGCTTAACGGTTGGGTTCTTGAACCATTAATAAAATAGAAGTTATGTTCACTAACCATTACTAATGGCTTGGTTATTTTAACTTCGGTTCGATTCGGTAGTTCGGTTCGGTTTGGCGGTTCTTTTGAACAACCATAATATCAATGGGAAGTATTGTAATATCCACCCCTAAAATGAAAATAAAATACACAGGGATCAAACATTATCACAAATATAGAAGAACAACTTTTTGAAAAAGTAGAAATATATAAGATTGTTACCACTAAGAGTGAATAACTACCTGGTGTAGTCCTTGCCTTTCACAGACATCCCTTTTCGAGTCTCAAGTAGCTGTACGCCAGTGTTGTTGCTCCCCAATTGTGTTCATGGATCCGTGCGGTATCTGAAAATTACCTTAGGTAAACGACATCTATATAGGAGGAATTCGTGTCCACAACAGCTGAGTGCCTACCAAAAATAGGAAGTAACACCGCAGTACACACTGTCTGTGTATCTCCATCTTAATTGGGTCGCCAGCAGCCTGTTGTGTCGCAAGGAGCTCGACATCATATCTCTGCGTCAAGTGAAACCTAACATGCACGCCACGGGTCCTCTCCACCTCCTTAAGCGCCGAGCTCCTCGATTAAAGCCTCTCTCGCTTCCTCCTTCATCATCCTACCATGCCAAAGGAGGGTACCCCGGATATGAGTATGCAGGAGGCATGCGATACCGTCCAAAGTAATAGTAATCTCACCATGAGGCAGATGGAATGACGACGCCTCTAGGTGCCATCTCTATGGAAATGCCATCAGCATCCTATTGTGTATAGTGGAGTACGCCATGTGACATAGGTCCTTCAACTCATAAGCTGTGAGGACATCATGGAACCACGACTCACCAGGCTGCTGGAGAGATAAAATCTTCCGCCTATGGTTGTTGTAGAACTTTTGGGAAGCCCTATTCTAAAAATTTCTAAAGAAAACACTATTAATAACAAGAAAACTTAGAAGTAATAAATTTTCACTAAAGACAAAAAACTAATAAGTCTAAGAAATTTTGCATCTCTTTTCCAAACATGTCTGGATGTATGATTTGCGTACCCTATCAACAGGGATAAATCTGAAGGACCTCCTGGGTAACCCTTAGGCACACTAGCCTCCTCGTGCAATCGGTCCATACCATCAAAGGTGGCACAGGAGATCCAGCATCTCCTTGAGGTGGCAAAGGAGGAGCAGAAGTATCTTGACGACGTCTGCGGGTAGAGGGTGTTTGTGAAGTACCCTCAACATCATACAGACGCCTCCGGGATGAAGAAGTACAAGTGGAAGGCCCCTGTCGACTATGCCCCAGGTGAGTCTGCGTCGTGGCCCTATATGTCACCTCTACTGGAACGAAGGTGTCAACTACATCTGCTGGAACGGAGGTGTCAGCTACATCTGCTGGAACGGAGGTGCCATCTATCACCTATGACACTATCTGCATTCGTGCACGTTGTAACCCTCGAGGTCAAAGAGGGCAGAGAGTGGTTGCACCGCATGTAATACCCAAGTCCAAAGAGGAAAAGGGTGGTTGCCACATCAGAATGAGAGGGATTTCGAGGTTGTGCAGATATGAAACTACATAGTTGAATGAAGACTTATAAGGATTAATTGTTTATACCTATACCAACAAGATGCATTTTCTTTTTTGTAGTCCGTTCCATAAGAACATCATAGTTAAGCGTTCTTCACTTGGAGTAGTATTGGAATGGGTGACCTTGTGAGAAGTTTTCCGAAAAATGTGCGAGTGAGGTCAAAGCATGCTGAAAATACACGTGTTGGTTTGTGGGTTCAGTCGATAAGCCCGAAAGCAGTCAGAGGTGTTAAAAATGGTATAAGAGAAAAACCTCTCCCATACGATGTGGTTTGAGGACGAACTATGCGGAAGTTGGTGGGCATGTAACACCCAAGGCCAAAGAGGGCAGAGGGTGGTTGCACCACATGTAACACCCGAGTCCAAAGAGGGCAAGGGTGGTCGCCACATGGAATGAAAGGGATTATGAGGATGTGCAGGTATGAGACTGCATGGTTGAAGGAACTTTTATAAGGATTAATTGGTACTACCTGTACCAACAAGATGCATCTTATTTTCGATAGCCAGTTCCATAAGAACATCATAGTTAAACGTGTTTGACTTGGAGTAGTATTGAGATGGGTGACATTGTGGGAAGTTTACCGGAAAACGTGCGAGTGAGGTCAAAGCATGATGAAAAGACACGTGTTGGTTTGTGGGGTCAGTCGATAATCTCGAAAGCGGTGAGGGGTGTTACACACGTCACATGGAGGCATGTTGTGCAATCCTCCCAGATATTAGCCAGTTTGACTGGTCGGCCATGATGTTAGCATTGTATTACAAATAAAGTCGAATTAGATATAATTAACATTCTAAAGCTTCACAGCGCAACAATGGCGTTTGTCACTATTCCAGCCATTGAAAAACTCATTTTTGGTGGCTTGATTGTCTTTTTTACACATAAATAATATCTACATTATCTCTAAACTGTGTTTCTAAAACTATCCAATGAATTCTACACCTAAAAATTGAATTTTAACTCTATTACGGAAAATACTTGAAAATTCGAAAATTTACCAATTAAATTGAATTTTGAACGAGTTCGAATGTGTTGATCGCTGACATTGATGTTCACTGCCGAACTCGAGGGAAAACAACAGAGTTTGATGGAAGTTTGATTTTTGAGGTTGAGAGAAAATGAGAGTGTAAAGAAGATGAAATGTGAAGAATGAGGGAGGAGAAGAGTCTGACGCAAATATAAGATCAAATGCTTCCGGAGGTGCATAACTGAAAATATTTCGTAGATGCACCTACAAAACAAACGAACTTAGAACAAAAAAAATGTGTTACCGGAAATACACCTACGAAAACAAAAAACATTTTTGGCAACGCGTATGGTGGCTAAGAAGTCCAAGAGGAGGATGAAGAGTTTTATTAAAATTAATACAACTTATCTAAATCCAACACTTATCACTTTTAGAAAAGTCAACTTTTGACATTTGAACAACCATATGAGCTATCTAGCAATCGTCACTAGGGGTGGCAAAACGGGCCGCCCGTCGCCCGCCCCCTCCTTAAGCCCGCCAAAAAATGAGCGGGACGGGCATGCCCGTCAAGTGAAATGCGGATAAAAATTATGCCCGCCCCGCCAAGATGGCGGATTGGTGGGCGGAGGGCTTGCCCGCCTATTCTTATTAATATTTTTTTTTAATTTTAATAGATTAATAGGTTTTTTTGGGTGCAGTTACCGTGCATAGATAAAAATCTATGCACCATGTATAGATTATTATGGACCCTTGGATCAAATTCTAGACATCAATTGTTATTACTCAATACTCAATACTCACCACTCAATATTCAATACTCAATGCTCAATACTGGATTAAAAACATGATCCAATGACTTATGTAGGCTTATGCATGGTGCATAAATAAATCCTTATGCATATTAGCCAAAGCCAATTTTTTTACCTTTTAATTAAATTTTTCACTTAATTTTTAAAACAATTTTTATAAAACCTACTCAATTTTTTTTCATATATTTACTAATAAATATATAAAATAAAACCATCAAGAATTAGAATTACTAGAATTAACTAAAAAAGAGAGAATTTTGGAGGAGGGGCGGGTTTTGGCGGGCATTGGCGGGGCGGGCTATGGCAGGTGGTGGGTTTTGACGGGGCGGGCTTTGGTGGGCGGCGGACCTAAAACCCCAATCCAACCCGCCACTTTTTGGCGAGTGCGCAGGCCGACCCGACGGGCCACGACCCCCTTTTGTCATCCCTAATCGTCACTAATAATTGTTTATATTTTAATGGTACATCATTTCAACTTTTTTATATTATACATTTTTATGTTTTAAAAAAAATATATTTTTGTAAAAAAAGATACATCAAATTTAAAATAAGTTAAGTATTTTTTATAGTATATTACTTAATATATTTCATCCTTTTATTATAATATTTTTTATATATTAAAATTTAAATAAATTACTTAAATTTAAAGTTATTTTGATTAACTCTTATAAGAATCACTTTTGAGATATACTTCTTTAAAAAAAAAAGTGATTTTGAAGAAATTTCAATCTTAGAAAACGTATATTTATGTTATTGGATATTAAAGTTTACCTTTTAATTTATAAAAAATGAATTTAAATTTGAATTTGTTATTGTAATAAATTTTTTTATAAAATTCATTTATAAAAAAAAGAAAGAAAAGATCACTTCGTTATAAGAATCATTTGTTAGTTTTGAACATCTTTATATTAGAATCATTTTTGAGATGTACATTTTTAAAAAAATCATCTTTGAATGGACATTTTTATTAGAACTATTGATGCAACTGGATGATACAGTTAATCTTTTAATTTGGAAAAAATAAACTAAATTATATGTTACTATTTTCAATAAAAGTACTTATAAAACTCATTTCTAAAAATACAAAGAAAAAATTACTTTTTTTAAGCCAAAATAACCAGCTATAAAACTCATGAACCATTCCATAGACTTATATCAATACATTCATGCAACACTTTCTTTTTCCACGAAAAAAATCACAGGTATGGTTATTCCAAAATCCTCATCCGTCCTCTTGCTTCTCATGATTCTGTTGTCTGTGATGCAAGCTTGCATGTCTCGTCATTTGGTCAGTCATGTGACCCTTGCTGATTTAAAAACGGGATCAGGAAGAAAGTTTTCTCCTCTTTTTACACGCAGTTATTCTGATATTTTCTCTTCTTTGAATACTAGAAAGGGAAAAATTAATCAGATACATAGAATTTATCTCCGTGAAGTTCCTTCTGGACCAAACCCTCTGCATAATTAATTGATCAGATTTGGAAAGATCACCATAGTTAGACTTTAAGTGTTGATGTCAATACTTTTTACTAAGTTCTTTGGTGATTGATTGATTACATGTATGTCTTTAATAGATAAATAAAGATAAAATCCACGATTTCGAGTTTCAAAAATCTATGTGTTTAACGTATCATTCAATATCTCTTAGCTCACCAACCAAGCTATTTATATGAGATAGTTCAATAAATGACATGTTTTATGTGTGTTCTCAATTATTTTACACTTTTTCAATTTCAAAACTTCCGATTTGGAATGACTTCGTAGTGCTTGTGAGATGGACGAGAATGGTCAAACTATCTAATTAAAAATTAATTAATCACAAACTAAAAGGAATATATATATATATATATATATATATATATATATATATATATATATATATATATATATATATATATATATATATATATATATATATGCTTGTAATTGTTGTGATATAATCCAAGTACCTTAAATTCAAGTTAGTTAGGGTTAAAGTTTGTTATGTTCGTTACTTAGTATATATGTCACTTAGTTGTATATAAAAACATATTGTAATAATTTTTATTATCACCTTTAATAATAACAATCTTTATTTTTCATTCTCTAATCACTCAAAGTACCTCAGACACTAACAAATTCGTATCTAGAGCTCTCAGTTAGTTTCTTGATCGTGTTTTCAAAAACTGCACGTTAGTGGTCGAGTTTCCACGGACTGTGAATCGATTTTGCAGCAGAGATGAATGGTGGCAATAGTATTCCCAATTCTCTTCTAACTCTTGACGACAAGAATTGGATTTGATGGAACAAGCAAATGAAATTCTTTTTTGGTTTTCATGATACCCTTGAAGTTGTCATCAACGGTGTTCCTGAACTTGCTGACAATGCAACTGATGCTCAGATAGTCAGTCTCAAGAATTCCAAGAAGAAAGACTGCAAGGCTGTATTTTGTATTTAGTCGAAGGTAGATATAACGAATTTTGATCGGATTTCTCATGCTGAATTAGCAAAGGAGGTATAAGATATTCTAGTCATGTATTATGAAGAAGGTGATAAGGTTCAAACTGTTAAGCTAGAGACATTGCGAAGGCAGTATGAATTACTGCAGATGGGATAAGAAGAAAAGATTGTAGACTATGTCTTGAAGGTGCATAATCTTGTCCATCTCATGAAAGGTTGTGGTGAAACCCTTACTGTAAAGATTATAGTTGAGAAGGTAATGTGTACATTGACCCCCCAGTTTAATCATGTTATCATAACTATTCAAGAATTCAAAAATCTTGAAACCCTAACATTTGAATATTTCTTTGGTTCGTTTGAGGCACATGAGGTGAGGATTACCAAAAGAAAAAAGGTTTAAGATTCGATACAGACACTGCATGATCAGACATGGAAGAAGTATGGTGGTTCCAACACGTTCAAAGGAAAATGAGACAAGACTCAGAGAAAGAAGTCTTGATTGTACGCTCAAAAGTATAAGGTGAATGATAGAGCTTTTGAATCCTCGAAAAGAGGACAAGGAAACTCCTATAAGAAAAACAAAGAAGAGAGAAAATGGTGTGCATTACTATAACTGTGAAAAGTGGAGTTTCTTAGCTAAAAATTGGTGTTACAGGAAAAAAAGGCAACAACAAAAGGCAAGGAGGAATGAGCAAACCCTTCACACTAAGATTTAGATGATTATGAAGATATAATGGTTATGGCTACAGTTGTAAATGACCATGTTGACTCTAAGACATAGTTCCTCGACACAGGTTGCTCCAATCACATGACTCGTAGAAAAGTATGGTTGGAAGACTTCGATGAGTCGAAGAAGAGCAAGGTCAAACTTGATTCTAATAACTCGCTACAAGCAGAAGGTACTGGCAACAATTATTCAAATGAGAAATGGAGCAAAAATTTTGATTAAAGATACACCCTATGTACCTAGAATAAAGTGTGTCTTTCTAAGTGTTAAACAATTGGTCTAAAAAGGCTTCTTAGTGGTTATGAAAGATGGAGCCTTGGAAATGTTGGACACCCAGATTATTTTAGTCTTAAAATCTCCCTTATCAAAGAATAATACATTTAAGACCGTGATCAGTTTTCCTGAGGTACAATGCCTAAAAATATTTATCAACCACATGAATAGTTAGTTGTGGCATTTAAGGTTTGGACATCTACATTTTAGGTCACTCAATCAACTAATTACTCAAGATATGTTAACTGGTATACCAAGTCTTGTGATGCTTGACAAACTCTATGAAGGTTACTTAGTAGGGAAGTAACCTGAAAAGTCTTTTGTTTTAACTATGCCAATGAGATCCTCCAGCATACTGGAAGTTGTACATTCAGATGTATGTGGTCGGTTGATGACTACCATTTGTAGAAACAAGTATTTTGTTTCATTTGTCGATGAGTATAGTTGAAATCTTGGGATCTATGTGATCAAGCCCAAAGATGAAGTATTTGAAATATTTAAATGATTCAGAATGCTTGTCGAAAACTAGAGTGAAAATAAGATCAAGGTTTTGCGAATATGTGGAGGTGTTGAATAAACATTTAAGATATTTGAGGAATTATCTGCAACATATGGTATTTAACATGAGGTAACTGCTCCTTACACTCCTCAACATAAATGAATATAAGAAAGAAGAAACATGACAATATTGAATATGGCGAGATGCATGCTAAAGCAGAAGAATCTTCACAAATTCTTATGGGGTGAACCAGTCACCAGTATTGCCTATATACTTAACATATGTACTACAAAGTGTTATTTCTCTATTTTTAGGGTTGGCTTAATTTTTGTAAAACAAATAATAGTATCGGTTATGTAATGCATAAGAAGAATAGGTACAACAAAGAAGTCCCATTGAAATGATAGAACATGTTATGTTGAAGTAATTCAACATATGGAATAACATGTCACATGGGATGTTACGACATCATGCCTGAGTGTTGAAAGTATTTTGGGTAAATATTTTCTAATATATCGTATCCACAGAGACTGAGTAATATTGCTGCCGTTCTATAGTTGAATTATAATGAGTTAGGGAAAAGTATTGGTTTTGATTGTTTGTTCTTAAATTTCATATAACCGAATAATAATTGAATGATAAAAAGCTTAAAACGAATAACAATGGTGATTGAATATGTTGAGTTCTAGGGTTCATCAACCTATTCACATACAATAATCAATTAATCCACGAGTGAACATTATTTAAGTTATTATCTTCATTCATCCTCAAAATTGATATTATGTCTGATGATCAATCTAGAACCACCTCTACCGGTATGATATTCGATCTCTCAGAATAACTATAAAGATAAAGGGAATTAACCACGATGATTTATGAAAACTTCTTCAAAATCTCATCTCTGAGTATTAATCAACAAGTCAATGTAAAGACCTAGGGCGAAAGTATAAACCCTATCTCTTGATTGATAGTTCAACAATGATATAAAATAAAAGCAAGGTTTTTCGTTGATAATAAAGCATAAACAATTGTTCACAGGAATTAATCAAAGTTATTGCATCTTCATAGGTTAACTACTACCTTAAACTCAACACAATGAGGTTTAGCTCTCCATAGCCATGAAGAACACACAAGATTTCATGAAAGGATACATCTTCATCAAGGGAATGTCTTCAATTGATGTTGAATTCTCCGTTAGAAGTTGCTTTCTGATCTAGAATAGGATTGCTCTCTGAAATTCGTTCATCAAAGAATCCCCCTCTTATGAGGATTATGGCTTCTATTTATAACAATTTTTCTTTATAATGCAGCTGTCGCGGCTCGGCACGTTCTGGCGCGGCGCGAACCCAAGTCAGAGGGTTTGGCGCGTCTCGCCCATGATTGGCGCGGCTTGGCCTTTGCTTTATCCCACTTCTTTGTGATTTCTCTTCTTCAGAGCTTCTACGCCTGCGTGTTTCTTCGTCTTTGCTTTTTAACTTCAATATCTGCACAAATAACACCCAAAGTGACGCAAGTTGTTCTACAATTAGCATCGAACCTCTAAAGTTCAATTCTAACTATAAAATCCTTAAAAAGCACAAGAAATGTTCACTTCTAGCTCAAAAGGTAGTTAATTTGACAAATGAAAACACTACTAATTCACTCCTAACAAACTCTCCCCAACTTAGAGTTTTGTTTGTCCCTAAATAAAATTACTTACCTCAATGAAAAGAACAAAACATACCAACAATCATGCGACAAGTTTTTCAAAAAGATTTTTCAAATGATTCAATTCAGTGACCACCTCAGATACTCTTCATCTCCCTGCAAACTCAGAACATACACATGAAACAGATTTTGAAAGAAAATTACCTCCAGAAGTTCAAAACATTACACAATTGCAATTGAATCAGCACTAATCACTCTCATCAAAAAGTATGATGAATAATAGAGGGGTTAAACACTCATCCAAACAATTAGATCAACAAGAATCCATATCATACGTCCACCATATTGTTAGCATCAAGTCCTGTGGAATCTGAGAATTAGAAGGTCTTTCCAGGGTTGTAATGTGGTTTAGATTCAAAGAAAAGAAGATAAACGAGGGTTGTTCCTATTCTAGGGAAGCATCTGAATCATAAC
Source organism: Vicia villosa (assembly GCF_029867415.1). Taxonomy (NCBI): domain Eukaryota; kingdom Viridiplantae; phylum Streptophyta; class Magnoliopsida; order Fabales; family Fabaceae; genus Vicia; species Vicia villosa. Next base: position 409,926 of record NW_026705785.1, on the reverse strand, counting down.
TCCTTTCCTTTTCCTTTATACCTTAAACTTTTTCACCCATTCCTCTTTTTCACTCATAGCTCGATGTTTCTCTTTTTTTTTCCGACAACTGTTTACTTTCAAACGTTGTTCTTCTTTTGTCTCTTTTTTTCTTCAAGCTACGAATTTCTTTCATTCTTTGCAAATCACAGCTTATACTTACTCTTCTTTTGAATATGACTCTCCCAAACTTGGAGATCAACCTGTATTTAGATTATATGAATGCTCCCCTACTTTCTATGAAGGTCAAAGAGAAAACACATCACCAAAGTTTATGGTCGATGGTCCAAAACAAAACTTTTTATTGAGATCAAAACTCACCAGGTGTTTCCTTTGGTGCATATTATGAAATTTATCTTGACCTCAGGCTCAAAGAATGGTTAGCAAAGAATCACACTCTCACAGAAGAAAATAAGTCTCACAATGGACTTGGCTCAAAGAACTCTCAGATTCAAACAAATGCCTAAATCACTTCCACAGATTTCCACAAACAATGCGACAACAGTTTAACATAATACAAACAAGTCAAAATAATCGATGGTCTCCTGCATATATTAAACAATGGAAAGCTTTCCTCACAATGGTTAAGGCTAAGCCGATCCAACAAAAATAGTGTACCATAAAGAACTTCTAGTAGTATTTACTAACAACCTATGTTTCATGCACACACTAAGAGTTTAAGTTCGAAAATTCATACCTGCCTTGTCACTTATTGAAAAAGAAAGCGAAAAATTAATTTTTGAAAAATTTCCACTCACTACCACTTTTATGCATGTTGCTCCATTGTTGATATTCTCATTGTTTCACTCGAGCTTTTCATTATGCTGTAGAAACTACTCATTCTAAACTGGGGATAAAACAAACAAATAATAAACATAAAATTGAAAAATGCAAAAGAGTAAATCCACCCCCAAACTTGAACTAAACATTGACCTCAATGTTTCGTAACAAGCCCGAGAGGGTTGACTCACAGAGGGTATTGCTTATCAATTGCCTCTTCCTAGCTTTCACCAAAAAGGTTCCCTTATTATTTCCTGAAATAAAAATAAAAAAACAAAATAAAACATTAGAAGCGTGGTTTGCCTCCCACGAAGCGCTTCGTTTAACGTCGCATGGCTCGACGGTTCATGGTTGAATCATCAACCATTGTCTCGTTTTCTTGGCACTTTTCTTACCAATAAGAAGCCCCAAAAGTATTTCATGTTTGCTTGTTTGGTTTCTTCATCCTTAATTCTTACCACTTCAACTCGCGATCTCTCTTCCTTCATTTGTTTTTTCCTCTCCTCAAGAGAGATAACCTCCTTATCCGTTAATTTCTTCGTCGGTGGGAACCTATCCTTGATGACTTTGACACATTTTGGCTTTAACTCTAGACCTTCTAAGAATGGGATGGTGATTTGCAAACGGCTAAACATTTCCATTGGCCGAAATTAATGACTCTCATTCCCTTCTTTATTAGGAACTTGTAGAGGAAGTAATTCCAATGAGAGTTTATGCTCCTTTGCATTACTACTCTTCTTCAACTCTAAGTCCACCATATTCTCTTTTGAAAAATTTTCAACTTTTGAAGGTTCTAACTCATTCACGACTTCTTTGATTATATCCTCTTTTTTTGTTCCTTCGACTAACACATCATCTAATTTTTTAGGCGGTCTTGGATAAGGTAGCTTCATTGAGAGCTCATACTCAACTTCTATATTTTTCTTGATGTTTACATACTCTATATTATCCTTCTCAACAACATCTTCCTCATCATCAATTTTCTCCTCCACTCTCTTCTTTCCAACATCCTCACCAATCACTTTTACACTCCTTATAGAAGTAGTGTTGCAAGTTTCTACACAAGTCGTAGGGTTTTGAAAAGTTGAGACTTGACTTACGTTTTGCTCGGTTAAGAATTTGGTAAGTTGAACATCTTGAGTTTCCTGGTTTTGTTGAATGGATAAAAAGAATTGCATGAATTGATTCATGGTTTCCTCTAACTCAGAGGGTCCTCTTTGATAATCTTGATTATAGTGTGAAAGCCCTTGTTGTTGATATTCATGGTTAGCCATATGATACTCCCTCGCATCTTCAAGTGTGCCCCATCCGCTATCATGAAACTCATTAACGTGAGGTGTGAACTGTGACACACTTTGAAGGAGATACTCCATTTGTTGAAATAGGATCTCGTTTTGAGCATGAATCACAACATTTATATTTGGGTCGAATATTCCGACAAACAAAAATCTACAAAACTAGCAAACAAGTGAAATAACAAGATAAAATAAATAATAATAAAAAAAATCAAAATTAAAAGACTATTGCAATGCGCGCAATATTGACACAGTCCCCGACAACTGCGCCAATTTGTTGAAAGTATTTTGGGTAAATATTTTCTAATATATCGTATCCACAGAGACTGAGTAATATTGCTGCCGTTCTATAGTCGAATTATAATGAGTTAGGGAAAAGTATTGGTTTTGATTGTTTGTTCTTAAATTTCATATAACCGAATAATAATTGAATGATAAAAAGCTTAAAACGAATAACAATGGTGATTGAATATGTTGAGTTCTAGGGTTCATCAACCTATTCACATACAATAATCAGTTAATCCACGAGTGAACATTATTTAAGTTATTATCTTCATTCATCCTTAAAATTGATATTATGTCTAATGATCAATCTAGAACCACCTCTACCGGTATGATATTCGATCTCCCAGAATAACTATAAAGATAAAGGGAATTAACCACGATGATTTATGAAAACTTCTTCAAAATCTCATCTCTGAGTATTAATCAACAAGTCAATGTAAAAACCTAGGGCGAAAGTATAAACCCTATCTCTCGATTGATAGTTCAACAATGATATAAAATAAAAGCAAGGTTTTTCATTGATAATAAAGCTTAAACAATTGTTCACAGGAATTAATTAATGTAATTGCATCTTCATAGGTTAACTACTACCTTAAACTCAACACAATGGGGTTTAGCTCTCCATAGCCATGAAGAACACACAAGATTTCATGGAAGGATTCATCTTCATCAAGGGAATGTCTTCAATTGATGTTGAATTCTCCGTCAGAAGTTGTTTTCTGCTCTAGAATAGGATTTCTCTCTTAAATTCTTTCACCAAAGAATCCCCCTCTTATGAGGATTAGGGCTTCTATTTATAACAATTTGTCTTTATAACGTAGCTGTCGCGGCTCGGCACTTCTGGTGCGGCGCAAACCCAAGTCAGAGGGTTTGGCGCGTCTTGCCCATGATTGGCGTGGCTCGGCCTTTGCTTTATCCCACTTCTTTTTGATTTCTCTTCTTCAGAGCTTTTACGCCTGCGTGTTTCTTTGTCTTTGCTTTTTAACTTCAATATCTGCATAAATAACACCCAAAGTGACGCAAGTTGTTCTACAATTAGCATCGAACCTCTAAAGTTTAATTCTAACTATAAAATCCTTAAAAAGCACAAGAAATGTTCACTTCTAGCTCAAAAGGTATTTAATTTGACAAATGAAAACACTACTAATCAAATCTGTGTGATTTAATTACTACAGAAGAATGCAGAATATTCAGGGATATTATGCAAGTCAAATAAAGGAATGTATACAAAAGGTCTGAAGAATCAATAAGAATATTTAAGGAATCAATCAGAAGAATCAAGTTAGAATATTTGAAGATTATATAGTTTCTAAATAGGGAGATATTCTCGGAAACTAATATTCTCGGTTGATTCTCTTGGATCCTTTACAAGTTTGGTAGGTTGCTATGGAAGTCATCTCCAGAACCATAGCAAGATTCTGAAAGTCAGATAAATGTCAGAACTGATTATTGAACATCACTTTAGTTCTATGCTTCCCCAACTAAGGAAGATTATTCAATCCAGAATGGGATCAAGGGTCATGTAACTGACCAAACAAGGAACGACTAATGTGACTATATGAAGAATCCATTCACCTCAAGTGGTTCATAATATTGTCAATTTTCGTCTTCTTTGCAGTTTAGAGACAGTTTTATTAAGAAGATTGTATCTCTAAAGGAAGTAAAACACCCCATTTGTTGGCTATATAAAGATAAGCAGGTATCTGATGAACAACCTTGAGAATGTTAGGGTATAAATCTGAAGGGTGTGCAAGTCCGCTTTCTGACCTAATGGTGTCAGGAAATGATTGAGAGTTTATTTCTCTCGCAAGCTGCAGTGGTGAGTTTTCTGGTTGAGCTTCCTGAAGGACTTCATGCATAATTAGTCCTTGGAATATTGGTTCAAGAGCCAGAGCTAGGTTTTTGAAGCAAATGTCCCAAATAATGTTGCAACATCATTGCTAATAATAGTATGTGGAAAAGACTTGGGCCATGAATCTTAATATTCAAACACCATGATCAGGCAAGGCATATCTACGATGTTGAAAACTTCATTAGTATTAGCAGCTACTAGTGATTGTAAAAAGTAGAAGGTTGATTGGATTAGCAGATCAGGGTGAGGCATTCCTTCTGTTGCTGTCAGTAATTCTGAATCTTAGTAAAGCTTGTTAGCTCACTAAGATATAGTTGGAGGTTGTTTTCAGACTATGTATACATGACTTTTTCCTATTCTAAAGGTCATGATACTTGATGCGGTGGCTTAAGGGCACAAATCAGAGGTGTCCATGTCATGTGAATAGCTCAGGGTGCTTGGAGTTATTCGCTTAGAGCTAGTAATAGATGTTATTTCTCTCCAACACTTTGTTTGTGAAGGATAGAAAAACACTTAGAAAGGGGGGGGGGTTTGAATAAGTGTAGTCTAAAAACTTGAACGATAAAAACAATATGCACAGTTATTTTTATCCTGGTTCGTTGTTAACTAAACTACTCCAGTCCACCCCCACGGAGTGATTTACCTCACCTGAGGATTTAATCCACTAATCGCAACAGATTACAATGGTTTTCCACTTAGTCCGCGACTAAGTCTTCCAGAGTATCCTGATCACAACCTGATCACTCCAGGAACAAATGCTTAGACACAAGCTAAGACTTTCTTAGAGTATCCTGACCACCACGTGATCACTCTAATTACAACTGCTTAGACACAAGCTAAGACTTCCTAGAGTATCCTGATCAACACTTGATCACTCTAGTTACTTACAAATTAATGTAATCAAATAAGAGTTTTACAATGCTTCTTAAAAGCTATAATCACAACAGTGATATTTCTCTTAACGTTTAAGATTAATCTCACTAATATATTACAACAGCAATGTAGTGAGCTTTGATGAAGATGAAGTTTATGAGCTTTGAATTGAACAGCGTTTCAGCAAGTTAATATTCACAGAATTTGTTCAGAGTTGTTCAGAATTGGTAACCTTGCTTCTCATCAGAACTTCATATTTATAGGCGTTTGAGAAGATGACCGTTGAACGCATTTAATGCTTTGCTGTTCCGTACAGCTTTGCATTTAATGTTTCACGCTTTTGTCAACTACCTCGAGCCTTGTTCACGCTGTGTCTACTGACATTGCCTTTAATAGCTTCCAACGTTCCTTTTGTCAGTCAGCGTAGCCTGCCACCCGTACTTTCTTCTGATCTGATGTTTGAATATAATATTTGAATATCATCAGAGTCAAAACAGCTTGGTGCATAGCATCTTCTTGTCTTCTGACCTTGAAGTGCTTCTGAGCGTGATACCATGAGAACTTCAGTGCTTCTGCTTCTGACCTCAAGTTCTTCTGATGCTTCCATAAACCCATGTTCTTATTCTGCCTTGACCATCTTCTGATGTCTTGCCAGACCATGTTCAGATGTTGCATGCTGAACCTTCTGAGACAAAGCTTCTGAGCGCTGATTTGTGCATACTCTTTATATATTTCCTGAAATGGAAATTGCAATGTATTAGAGTACCACATTATCTCACACAAAATTCATATCCTTGTTATCATCAAAACTAAGAATATTGATCAGAACAAATCTTGTTCTAACAGTTTGTTCATGACATGGGGAGTAAATGGACAATTTGGGCTAGCTTATGGAGTTATTATCTCTTATGAGGATAATGTTGAATAACATGCTGAGACAGCTGCTACAAGGAGTAGTCAGTGGCTAATGGAATAAAAAATATTCCTATCATGCTGATTGTTAGGAGTTGTCACACTTGTTGAGTCTAGAGGTATGTAACAGTAGTTCCAAGTAAACAGAAGACGGTCAGAGAATGCAATTGAAGGCATTGTAGGCGTGCCTCTGAAGTAGTATGGGAAATGTCCTTGACTAAATATACTGAAGATCTGGTTGAAGTCGAAGGCAATGTCTGAACAATGCTCGTGTCTTGTTTCCTTGAGACCAACAAAGGAATATTCTAGACTGTGTAGTCAGCCTCGTGTAAAAAGAAAGCCTAGAAAGTGTGCATGTGTTGGGACTGAAGTATTCAGAAGAAACAGTCCAAGCATAATAAAGGCATTCAAAGTCTAGTTGGACGGTGCATATAGATTTTAGGTGGTATCCTCTCCTCAAATACCGCTACCCTTGACCAGAAAGTGTCACATTTAAGAAATGGGTATTTCCCAAACAAAGGACCAGCTACTTATAGAGGTTATTCTTGTTCCTCTCATACATTGTGAGTGTATGTTTCTATTGGTAATTTTGAAGGAAGTTCTTTCAGATCCGGGTTGGCTGTGCCTGGGTCTGGTATTGTGAAGGTATCCTTTGTTAAATTTTGGCCAAAAAGGGGGAGACAGAGTTTGATACTCGGATGTTCAGTCAGGAGGTTTTATTAGCAAACACAGTTCAAGAAAGTCGAATTGAAGGTTCTATCATAAGGAGATCTGGATTTGGATTGACTTTGGCCTTGTGACTTGTGATCTGACTTATGAACACAGTTGTTACTGGTGTTCTGAGTTACCCAGGGTAGCATATCGATACTCCTTAAATTTCCTCTCATGCTCTAGGTTGACTGGTGGCTGTTGATCAAGAATGCTTAGAAGATTCTCTTATGCCACCATTGGTATTCTGTGAGAAGAATTGGTTCCTAGGTTGAGGGGGAGTGTAATCCATCTTCTTCCTCATGTACACCAAGTGGTTGGTGTTAAGGCATGTGCTGCTAAAGAGCTCATGCTAAGCTAGATTGAAGATGTTGAACGAGATGCCCTGACATTGTAGCTAAAGACTGAATCCTACACAGTTGTTGAAGTCTACTGGCTATCAGAAGTTCTGTTCTACCTATGTAATATGTAATTTATTTGTTTTAGCAAAAAATTTACCGAAGGGGAGATTGTTAGTTCTCTGTTTTTAGGGTTGGCTTAATTTTTATAAAACAAATAATAGTATGGGTTATGTAATGCATAAGAAGAACAGGTACGGAAAATAAGTCCCACTGAAATGATAGAACATGTTATGTTGAAGTAATTCAACATCTGGAATAACATGTCACATAGGATGTTATGACATCATGACTGAGCTGAAGTGAAGAATTTTAATTAAATTTGTGTGATTTAATTACTACAGAAGAATGCAGAATATTCAGGGATATTATGCAAATCAAATAAAGGCATATATACAAAAGGTCTGAAGAATCAATAAGAAGATTTGAGGAATCAATCAGAAGAATCAAGTTAGAATATTTGAAGATTATATATTTTCTAAATAGGGAGATATCTCGGAAACTAATAGATTGAATACCTTGATTGTAGCAGAAGTAACTGCATTTTGTAACAGCAAATATGTTGTGATTGAAGGCTCATATCCAGTTGGGTATATGTTATAAATAGAAGTGTTTGTAACCTAGAAAAAGAAGACAACCACCGAGTAGAAAAGATGTAATCATTATGGTTTGTCGAGGTAAACCTCCCGAGTTGTGGGAAGCTTACCATGTGATCCTCGAAGCCTGTAGGTAAGAGGAGTATTGTTCTTGGAGGAAGCTTTGGAGTAACTCCAAGTTCTTAGTCATATTCAAGAGTCTTGGCTATGGATTATCATGGAAGTATGTCTTCCAAACTGTTTATCTATGTAATCAGAATGTGTTGGGTATTAGGTTATTGCTATAGCTAATGGAATTAGAGAACTGTACAACATTACTGTGGTAATAGGAAGTGGGATGGAGATATTCCATATCTAGAGAGGATCTAGGTAGAAGGGTCATTGGGTAGGGATTAAGTGAGAAGTTGTAAACTAGGACTGTTTAGCTTTGAATTAATACTGCTGATAGTGGACTTCATTCCTGGCTTGGTATGCCCCCAGAGTAGTTGTGTTTGTCACCGAACTGGGTCAAAAATTACTGGTGTCATTTATCTTTCACTTTGGAAAAATTGTGTGCATATACCTTGCTAATGTTTTTGACATATCAAATGTCTCGACATCTTTCAAGACATTTGGGTCTAATACACCAGAATTTCACAAAGAAACTGAAGAACAAAGTTCCTGAAGAAGTATGGTGTGGCAAGCAACCATCAATGATTCATCTGAAGTTGTTTGGCTCTATTTGTTATAAGCATATACCTGATGCAAGAAGAAGAAAGCTAGATGACAAAATTGAACCTATGATTCATGTAGGATATCATAAAATGGACGCATACATGCTGTTTAATTAAATTTATAAGAAGATTGTGATGCGTCAAGATATTGTGATTGATGAGAATTCTTCCTGGGATTGGAATTCTGATGATGCAGTTAACAAGCCTTTGATGAGTTATGGCATCAACGAAGAAACTGATAAAATCATAGTCGAAGCCGATGTTTATATTCCTGATACAATCGAAGTCAAAGAGGGCGTGGATAGAAAATGCCAAAGACCTCAAAGAACTAGAGTTCTTCCAACAAGACTTCAAGACTATGAAGTAGTTGGTGATGATAAAGTCACACCAGAAATTAAATTAGTTCATTTATCTTTACTTGCAAGTGTTGAACCAAACAACTATAACACGCCTTTAAAGAATATACAATGGAAGTCAGCTTGGTAAAAGAGTTACAAGCAATCAAAAGAAATAACACATAGGAATTAGTTGAATTGATAGCACACACAAAAGCTATCAAAGTGAAGTGGGTGTGCAAGTTGAAACACAATGGTGATGGTCGATAGAAAGACATAAGGCAAGAATCATCATGGAGCCCGCCAGGTAGCAAAGCAAAAATTAGAGTTTTCTATAACCATCTTCATGGTGTCAAAGCTATCCAAGACCACGGTGTCGGGGAATTAGAATTTGATACCCACCACATGCATAAACCAGTATATTCATGCATTCATTCTTCTTGAATATAATGCATATAGCATATCATGCATAAACCTCAGCCAGGATTCAACGACCTTTCAAGTAAGTCTAGTGTGATCCACAACACAACCAAAATTCAAGAGCTATTCTCAGAAGAAGCCTACTTCTTTACTTCGGTGCCATTTGGAAGAGCTTTTCATAAGTCAACCAGAAGTGGTATTTATTTTCGAAATGGCGATCTTTCTCCAACGCAGTTGTTGATATCTTCCCATGTGAGCTCTTGCGTCAAAAAAAGTTCAGCTCGATTTCCCCATTAGATGCTCTCCCCATAGAGTTTCTATTAGAGTTTCCTTTAGAGATTTCTTCAACAAGACTTTCATCTCAGCAGGATTCTTAGCCAGGTATGCCTAGTAGAATTATCCTCATCAGGTCCTGTTGAAGTATTTATCTAGGTAGACATTTCTTCACAAAGCTATCTCTATTTAACAATTTTCCTAGTCATTCCCAATGACTAATGTTCTCTAGCAGACAAGATTCACTAAGAGTTCCCAATCGATCTCCAACAAGTATCTCGTGTATTTATTCCTTGGAGAATCTCTTGTATCCACAACAAATCTGCCCAAGCGGTTGGATATGATTTCAATTAAGAAAGTTTACCTTCAGTGAGAAGCGGTTTAACATAACTTTGTTGAGTGAATCTACCTTCAATATAATCGGTTCAATATGATTTAGTGATATCTACCTTCGATGAGAAGTGGTCGAATATGATACAAGGATAATGACTTTGATGAGTGCATCTACCTTTAGTGAAGAGCATCTGAATACAATGTTTGTTATGGTATACCTTTAATGAGAAGTGATTGAACACGATTGTTCTTTCCTAGGAGAATCTACCTTCAGTGAGGAGCGGTTGAATACGATTTCTTGTTAGCACGTCTAACTTCAAAGAGAAGTGATTGAATACAACATTGCTAGTAATCTACTTCCAACATAAGCGGTTTGACATGATTTACCCATAATAGTTGCATTTGGATACAATTCATGTAAAGTAATCTACCTTCAATGAGGAGTGGTCGAATATGATACTCTGTTACAAGTCCATCCCCAGCAGAACTGCATAGCATGTTTTCACGTTTGTTGTAATCTGCCTTCAGTGAGAAGCAGATGAACATGATCTTTCAACGTCAGAAGAATCTACCTTCAACGAAGAGCGGATGAATATGATATTTTATATCCCCACAGTAGTCTACCTTTAGTGAGAAGCGGCTGAATATGATCTTTTAATCCCTAGAGGAGTCTACCTTCAGTGAGAAATGGATGAATATGATTCCCCAAAAGTTTGAATTCCTAGTTGATCTACCTTCAACATGAGCAGCCGAATATGATCACATGTTCCTTAGAGATCTATCTTCAGTGAGAAGCAGCTGAACATGATCATTCAAAAACAATTTATTAAAGAAGTATTAACTCTCGAGTTGATATTGACCTATCTTATCCCCGACAAGTTTGTATAGAATAAAATCATGAAATCACATATCATTGTAGTAAGGGTCATTGTCACACCCTAAATTTTGCCCTAGGTTTTGCACTATTGAATTCATCAACATATCATGACCATTTCATCTGGTCACGTGGACATCTCATGTTTGCATAGGATTTAAAAGGAAGTTAAAAAGTTTGATCTTTTGACTTTGATCTCTTACCATTTACATTGTCTGACTTAAATTTCATTTGCATATAAAAGCCAAAGCTTTGACTTTTCTTTGTTCCTTTTATTTTTTCGGTATTTTCATTTGTATTTTTTAAACATATTGAAGGTGAAGACAAAATTTAAAGAGTTGACTTTTGTTTCTGACCTTTTTCTTGTTAATTGCATTTTAAATTTGTTTTTCTATTTTTGTCTTAACTTAGATATTGATATTAATTTTATTATTAATCAAATACTATATCTTGGTTTATAATAGACAAATTCCAATTTCAAAATAAAAACAAAAATAGTTCTTTATTAAATAAGTAATTTGTACATATTACATCAATTTTATACTATTATGTTCATCTGTACACGTAAAATCACTTCATTCCATACATCGAATATTACACTATATATCATTTACATCCAAATATCATCTATACAACTATCCCATACACCATATGAAAATAAAAATAAAAGAAAAAATAGAGAGAATTTCGTTTTTCTAGCATCATTCAATCAGCTACGATCTACCCGAGCCAAGCCATTAAACTTTAGCTCCCAGCTACACTCCATTTTCATGCTTTACCTGATTATCCCCTTGTGTAAGCAGCCAAGTTACGTCCCAAGCCATTCCATATTCCACAACTTTCCATTTATCTTCCATATACATAAGCGATCATCACCAATCATCATGTCAATCATACAATCACATACATCCATTCAATAAAGTTGGGACCACACAACAAACTTCCCCATGCACCAAGTAACAAACTCAAAACTTTAAATTCAATTCAATTACAATCCAAATTTCAATTTCAACTAAACCAAATCATTTCATATTCACATTTCAAAACAAATTCATTAAACAAGCATAATTCACTCAATCCTCACCATCCAATTACCTTATCCTTCCTTTAGATCCCCAATCATTTTATATTTTACAAGACAAATTCACACCAAATTCAACCCTAATTCACTCTCAATTCCCTCCAATTCTAACCATTTTTCAGTCATCTCACATTATAAAAACCTGTCACCGTGCACTCATAATCGTCAACAATTAACCTATCATCACTCGACAGAAATTCCACCAACTATCCTTACTAAAAGCTCTACCACCAACTATCCTTGCTAAAAGCTCTACCAACCTAGCCTTATTCAGAGTCTCACATTGAAAATGCAAGATTGCATAGGAAGTTGGAGGATTCGATTTGTTTATTTTCTTCTGCTGTGTATTTTGAGACCATCTATCGACCTTTCCATTTACATGATGTAATATTGATGTACTTGTGTTGGGTTTTGAGGTAGAAGTGATAGTTTAGAATGTAGCTGGATAGTGTAAAGAGCTTTGGTTGATAGTTGAAAGATAGTAGCAAGTAGAGTGTGAGCTAGTATTGGAGCATGGTAACACATAAGTAATCAATTTTTTGTAGGAGGATAGTAATAGTAGAATGAAGCCTTCATTGTTATTGATATGGACCTTAAAGACTTAAAGGCTTGAATACAATTACACATATGCTTGCCTATTTATAAGTGCTCTAGGATGTTTCTAGAATAGAACTATCTAGGATTTTGTGGTCTTTTCTACATTACATTGACATAGAACTTTCTAGACTATAAGTAAAACTTGTTGGTGCACAATGAATAAAGATGGTGACAAAGAGAATAATAGAATAACGGCGCAAAAGAGATGAGAGAATAAATGTTGTATTCTACTTGCGTTGTTGATAAATGACAGCTACTACAAGGCTATTTATAAGAAAAGAAAATCTTGCCACATAAGCCCTAAAACAGTAAACTTAGTGAACAAGTCTAAGGTACAAACAGTACTACAAAATACTAAAGTACTCTTACTACTAAACAGCTAAGCTAATGGGACCCAGACAGCATCTTCTGGTCAATACTATCTTCTGAGTAACCATCAGAAGATCAGTCCATCTTCTGAATATTGAATTACTCTTCAATACCATCCCTTAATTCATATTCTTCAATCAAAGCTGACAACGCCAATTCCATCCCTCAAGAGCAGAAATTGATCCGTCTTGATCGCCTTTGTCAGAACATCTGCCACTTGCTTCTGAGTGCTACAGTGCACAACTTCTAATGTTCCATTCTGGACTTGGCTTCTCAAGAAATGATACTTAGTCTCAATATGCTTGCTTCTTCCGTGTAACACCGGATTCTTGGCAAGATTGATTGCAGACTTGTTATCAATCATCAGCTTCAAAGGCTTCTTCACTCTAATCTTCAGATCTTCTAATAGATTCAGAAGCCACACAGCTTGACATGCAGCTACAGCGCCTGCGATGTACTCAGCTTCACAGGTTGATAGAGCAACAACAGGTTGCTTCTTGGAACTCCAAGAGATAGGACCTCCCAGAAACATGAACAAATATCCAGAAGTACTCCTTCTATCAACTCTGTCTCCACACCAATCAGAATCAGAATAACTTAATAACTCTGATTCTTCCTTTCTCCCAGAAGGAAACAATATGCCAAACTTCAGAGTTCCCTTGACATATCTCAAGACTCTGACAGCAGCTTGGTAATGGGACCACTTAGGTTTACTCATGAACCTACTAACCAATCCAACTGCATAGCATATATCAGGCCTGGTATTACACAAATACCTTAGAGAACCAACCAGCTGTTTGAATACCGTAGCATCAACATCTTCACCTTCAGAATCAGAGTCCAACTTCTGATTCACTTCTGACGGTGTAACAGCAGCTTTGCAATTCTCCAACTTGAATTTCTTCAGAAGTTCTAACTCATACTTCAACTGGTGCAGAATGATACCATCTTCTGAGTACAGAATCTCCATCCCTAGAAAATATGACATTTTCCCAAGGTCTGTAATCTCAAACTCATTCATCAGCACCTTCTTGAACTTCATCAGATCTTCTGGACAACTCCCTGTAAGCAATATGTCATCAACATACAGACACAACAGAATCATATTGCTTCCAGAATGTTGCACATAAACTCCATATTCCATCTCACACTTCTGAAACCCTTGCTTCTTGAAAAATGAATCAATCTTCAAATTCCAATCTCTGGGTGCTTGCTTCAATCCATACAGAGCTTTGTGTAATTTGTACACCATCCCTTCCTTATTCTTTTTCACAAAGCCAGGGGGTTGTGACACGTATACCTCCTCTTGTAATGGACCGTTCAGAAATGCAGACTTTACATCCAGATGCATCAAGGACCAACCTCTGTTCGCAGCTAACGCAATCACCAGTCTGATTGTTTCATGTCTAGCTACAGGAGCAAACACCTCAAAGTAATCTAGTCCAGGTTTCTGAAGAAAACCTCTAGCCACTAGCCTTGCTTTGTGTTTACCAACTGATCCATCTGGCTTCAGCTTTACTTTGAAAACCCATCTGACGCTGATGGCTTTTTTATTCTTTGGAAGTTCTGTCAGCTTCCAAGTCTTGTTTCTTTCTATAGCCTCAAGTTCTTCTTTCATGGCATTCAGCCAGACCTTCTTCTTGAGCGCTTCTTCTATACTCACTGGTTCAGAATCTACTAACATAGCACACTGAATGACCTCTCCTTCTGAGTCAACTTCTGTGTCTTGCAACATGTCAAAATCTGCAAACCTTCTTGGTATAGTTCTGACTCTTTGTGGTCGCTGAGCTACTTCAGAGTCAGCTACTCCTGAGTCACCACCTCCATGATCATCACCAGAAGCTTGTCCTCCAGACCCTATGTCTTCAGAGTTTTCCCTTCCAGAATCATGACTACCACCAGAATCTGGATCATCATCAGAATCTGGATCAGAATCAGATTCTCCTTCTGACTCATCTTCAGAAGATGCTTCATCTTCTGACTCGTCTTCAGAAGATTCTTCATCTTCTGACTCCAACTTTTCTTCAAAAGTTATCTCTACATCAGAAGTTGGTTGAGACTCTCTCCAATCCCAAACTTCTGATTCCTTCACAATGACATCTCTGCTGACTTCAACTTTGTTAGTTTATGGACAATAGAGCTTGTATGCACCTGTACTGTGGTACCCCACCAATAACATCACTTTGCTTCTATCATCCAGCTTCTTCCTTCTAGCTTCTGGAACGTGTTTGTAACACACAGAACCAAAAACCTTCAGATGACTAACACTTTGCTTCTCTTTAGTCCACTTCTCTAAAGGAACAATTTCCTTCAGCCTCTTCGTTGGACACCTGTTGAGCACATATGCTGCAGTAGCAACAGCTTCTCCCCATAGATTATGAGGAAGCTTCTTTTCTTTAAGCATACTTCTCGTCATATCAAGCAAAGTACGGTTTCTACGTTCAGCAAGACCATTGTGTTGAGGAGTATAAGGAGTAGTAACTTCATGCTCAATTCCATTATCATCACAGAACTTCTGGAATTCTGTAGAGTTATACTCGCCTCCACCATCCGTTCTGAGAATCTTTATCTTCTGACCACTCTGCTTCTCAGCCTTCACCTTGAACTTCTGGAATTCTGTAAACACCTCATTCTTAAACTTAATGAGAGTTACCCACGTCATTCTTGTGAACTCATCCACAAAAGACACAAAGTACCTATTTCCTCCAAGTGAAGGTTCTGGAAATGGTCCACACACATCAGAGTGCACTACTCCCAGAGCATGCTTTGCTCTTGGAGCAACTTCTGATACAAATGGTAATCTGGGTTGTTTGCCTTTCATGCATACCTCACATGACTTCTTAGGCTTCACAATCTTTGGAATGCCATGTACAAGCTTCTTAGAACTTAGATGCCCCAGGCTTCTATAGTTCAAGTGCCCCAACCTTTTGTGCCACAGCTTACTATCACCTTCTGAGCCTTCAGCACTCAGACACTCTATTTCAGCTGTTTCTACATTCACCTTGAATGTTCTGTTGCTTCCCTGTTCAGATTGCATAATCAACTTCTGATTGGAATCATACAACTTCAAGAGGTTATTCTTCATAACAACTGAGAAACCTTTCTCAATGAGCTGACCCACACTCATCAGATTGCTTCTGATTCCAGGAACATACCAAACATCCTTGATCAGAACAGTCTTTCCATTCTTCACTTTGACTTTGACATTTCCCATACCTTCTGCATATAAGTACTTATCATCAGCACATCTGATCTTTGTCCTCCTTTCAGAGTCAAAGTCTATCAGCCATTGTTTGTTTCCAGTCAAGTGATTTGAACACCCAGTGTCCATATACCACCATTCTGACGAACATCTTTTGTCCGACTCTGAAGCCATCAATAGCACAGGTTCATCATCTGATCCTCCTCTGGCTATATTTGCTTCTTCTGATCTCCTTCCTTTGTTTGCCAAACAGTCTCTAGCAAAATGGCCAAACTGTTTGCAACAGTAACATTGAACTTTCTTCTTATCCTTTCCCTTCTGATATCTCTTATCATCAGAAGTTGAGGCTTCCTTCTGGAATCTATCACCACGTCTATGCTTCTGGTCCTTCTTGACAAAAGAAGCCTTCAGAGCTTGCTCAACTTCTCTCTCAGAAGTTCTCTCAGTCAGACGCAACTCTTGTGCTTCTAAACTGCTTTGCAACTCTTCTATTCTCATGGTTTCCAGATCTTTAGAATGTTCAATGGATACAACAATATAATCAAATTGAGGAGTAAGTGACCTCAATATCTTCTCTATGATTACTTGTTCAGAAAGAGTTTCTCCACAAGCCTTCATCTCATTAGTGATCACAATCACTCTAGAGATATACTCAGAGACTTTCTCATTGTTCTTCATGTTGAGATTTTCATATTGCTTTCTCAGGGATTGAAGCTTCACCTTCTTTACTGATACGTCACCACCGTAACACCTGACCAGTATATCCCACGCCTCCTTTGACGTCATAGAATCAACAATCTTCTCAAACACATTTACATCCACACACTGATGGATGAAGAACAACGCCTTTTGGTCTCTCTTCTTCGTCTCTCTCTGCGCTTCTCTTTGTTCTTCCGTTGCATCCGCTGCAACCGGAATATATCCTCCAGTGACAAGATCTAGAACATCTTGAGCACCAAATAATACACGCATTTGAATCATCCATCTATTCCAGTTTTTACCATCAAGAACTGGAAGTTTGGTATTCAAGTTGCTTCCACTCATCTTTAAACTTGTGCAGACAAAAACAGATTTCACTCACACTCACACAGTGTTTCCCAACCCACAAACAATCAAGAAAAATGTGATTCAACACAACTTTGTTTCCCAGAAACAAAATCAATCACACAGTCACACAAACTCACGTTCACTCGTGTTTCCCTGTGTTTGGAACCGGAGCTCTAGATACCAATTGTTGGTGCACAATGAATAAAGATGGTGACAAAGAGAATAATAGAATAACGGCGCAAAAGAGATGAGAGAATAAATGTTGTATTCTACTTGCGTTGTTGATAAATGACAGCTACTACAAGGCTATTTATAAGAAAAGAAAATCTTGCCACATAAGCCCTAAAACAGTAAACTTAGTGAACAAGTCTAAGGTACAAACAGTACTACAAAATACTAAAGTACCCTTACTACTAAACAGCTAAGCTAATGGGACCCAGACAGCATCTTCTGGTCAATACTATCTTCTGAGTAACCATCAGAAGATCAGTCCATCTTCTGAATATTGAATTACTCTTCAATAAAACTAAGAATTATTGACACAATCTAGAAACATGTAGCAACTTTAGACTATTCTAGTTTTCTCTAAACATTGTCATATATTTTTGCTAGAATGTTTTAGAAATGTGCATCAATTTCAACACTCCTCCTTGATGCATATTTCGGTAGCTTCAAGTGTAGTCCATAGTTGTCCAAATGTGAATTTGTGAAACTATCTCGTCCTCCATTGATACTCTTATGTAGTTGATTAGTTGATTAGTTGATAGTTGATAAAAGATAGTTTTAGTGAGTTGTTTAGAAAGAAGGCTATTTCATTGATTTCTTGGATGATAAATTACAAGATAGCAAGTGCCTATTTATAGGCTCAAATCACCAACCTCTCAATGGTGGTGAATGTTTCTACACTATATTAGTTCTTTCTAGATTTTTCATGATAGTTTAGTATCATGATAGTTCTAGGTTCTTCTATTATTTTTATATACTTATAGTTCTAGATTGATCTACCATATTTATACACACTATAGTTCTAGATTGTTCTATCATATTCATATACACTTTAGTTCTAGGATATTCTACCATTTTCATACATATTATATTTAGAATATTCTAGAAATTTCTTTAAGAACAAGCCAGATAAAAATCCTCCATGCAATATATGCAAAAGACCAGGCCACGCAGAGAGAAAATGTTGGTACCGTAATATGCCACAATGCAACCATTGCAAGAGGTTCGGGCACATTGAGAAAAATTGTCGCAACAAAGATAGGCATCAAGCTAATATCGCAGAGGAGCATGATCAAGAACAATGTATGTTCTATGTCACTCAAGACTCAATGAAAGAAAAAGGAGGAAGCTGGTACTTGGATAGTGGATGTAGCAATCACATGGCCAAGGATGAGACTATTTTCAAAAGTATCGACGAGTCTGTCAAAGTGAAAGTCCGACTGGGAAATGGTAGTGTGGTTGAATCAAAAGGAAAAGGCACTGTCATGGTGGAGACAAATAAAGGTACGCGACTCATCCATGATGTCTTACTAGTTCCCAGCCTAAAGGAAAATCTTCTAAGCATTGGTCAAATGATGGAGAGAGGCTATACACTTCACTTTGAAGGGGGTGTATGCAAAATCTTAGACAACAAAAATAAAAGGGTCGAGATAGCCCAAGTGAAGATGAATAAAAGCAATAGAAGCTTCCCACTAAATTTAAAATATGCAACTAACATTGCCATGAAAGTACAAGTTGATGATTCATGGCTCTGACATCGAAGATTTGGCCACTTCAACACACATGCCTTGAAGCAGTTACATGAGAAGAACATGATGAGAGATCTTCCAAGCATAAAGGACAACAATGAAGTGTGCGAAGGGTGTCTCCTTGGTAAGCAACACCGATTTCCATTTTCAACAAGTGGAGCATGGAGAGCGAAAGATCTGTTGGAGCTGATACATACCGACGTATGTGGACCGATGAGGACGCCATCACATGAGAACAACAGGTACTTTATACTCTTCATTGACGACTTCTCTAGAATGACATGGGTCTATTTCCTAAAAGAAAAATCAGAAGTCTTTGGAGTATTCAAAAATTTCAAGGCCCTTGCGGAAAATCAAAGTGGAAAACGGATAAAAGTACTAAGAAGTGATCGCGGAAAAGAGTACACCTCTCGCGAGTTTGACAGATTTTGTGCGGATGAAGGCATAGAGCGACAACTTACAGTCGCATATTCACCTCAACAAAATGGTGTGTCCGAGAGAAAGAATCGCCCAGTTATGGAGAAACTTCTAGAAGAAGAGACTGTTGGGTTTTGAGGTAGAAGTGATAGTTTAGAATGTAGCTGGATAGTGTAAAGAGCTTTGGTTGATAGTTGAAAGATAGTAGCAAGTAGAGTGTGAGCTAGTATTGGAGCATGGTAACACATAAGTAATCATTTTTTTGTAGGAGGATAGTAATAGTAGAATGAAGCCTTCATTGTTATTGATATGGACCTTAAAGACTTAAAGGCTTGAATACAATTACACATATGCTTGCCTATTTATAAGTGCTCTAGGATGTTTCTAGAATAGAACTATCTAGGATTTTGTGGTCTTTTCTACATTACATTGACATAGAACTTTCTAGACTATAAGTAAAACTAAGAATTATTGACACAATCTAAAAACATGTAGCAACTTTAGACTATTCTAGTTTTCTCTAAACATTGTCATATATTTTTGCTAGAATGTTCTAGAAATGTGCATCAATTTCAACAACTTGATTAACATTTCATGTACATATGTTGTATTATACACTATGAGGATGTATGTTTAATTACCAACATTAACGCCTTAAACTTGATTATTCTAGACGTATCAGTTTTGGGGTGCTACAAATATCATTTTATTAATAAATTAAATTTTAGACTTTTTTATGTATTTAATTACTATAAATAATAGATTATAAAATATTTTTAATTGATAAAGTTACTCATAAAATATTATAGAATTAATTAAATATAATTAAACAAAATCATATTTATTATTTTGTGATTTTGTCATCTATGATTCTACATTCCTTTTAATTTATTAGAATTAATTTTTATTATGAGTAAAATCCTTAAAATGTAATGGATGTGTCATAGAAACTATTTTTCTGTAATTAAAAAGAAAATAATTAATAAACTACAAATAATTATAATGATAACAATAGACTCTATTAAACATTTACATGAGTAATTATAATTATTTTAGTTTGTTGAACAATATAGCCTTATTTAAAACTACTAAACTTTTAATTAATTTTCTTTTAATTTAACGTCTTCTTTTTATTTTTTTATATTTCATTCACCAATAATGAAAATCATAAGTATTCCGTCATGAAACTAAAATTGTGGGTGTAGGTTTTCGAGGTGATGATACACGTTCTTCCCATGCAGTTTTGGGGTGACTTTTGTTGCTCTGGTGCTGTTGTGCGGGATCGACATGTAAGTTTATCACTCCAACGTCCAAGTCAATCTTTGAATAATGGAGATGGAGTTAGTTATGGATTAAAAATCATACCTGTTTCCGTGTGAATGGTTCTATTTATATAGTTGACAAAATTGGGCCTTCTTAGCCCTGCACTTGAGGCCAAAGATGTTATGGGGGATTCTTTAAACCATGAGGGATTCTAATTATTGGGGGATTCTTTAACCCCTGAGGCACAACAATTTGACCACATGTTATCAATAAATCAAATATTTCATCACACTAAGTATATAAAAGGGAAACTGATAAAAATGATAAGTTTCGATAGAATTTTTCTCATTCGATGGTTTCAATAACCTGCAAGAGTAAGGAGGTTCTGGCTTACGATCAACCACATTAAATTCACATTCTTTGACTAAATCCTCTTTGTATGAAGAATACTCATCAACTGTCACATAAGCAACTTTTTCTTTCTTATGATACTTACTAGTTGGTTCGGCGAGATTACTATCCCACTTTGTTCGGTCTCTTAAGGAATTTCTTATTCTTGGTTGATTGTTTCCTCAATTGCCTCCTCAGGCTAAACGTTTACCTCTGGTTGAATGTGTACGTTAGGTCGAATTGGCGTCCTAGAGGCATCAAGGAAATCACATATTCGGGTCATTTGAGTTGCCAATTGTTTGTAACTCTGAGTAGAACCCTGAATTAATGGCCTAAATATGGTACCCATTTGCTGAGTAAGCATGTAGACCATCTCGTGATTGCTTTCATCCACCCGTTGCCTCATAACCACAACATAATTTATGGTGAAAGTAAGAATTGCTTGGAACGAAAATTCCATCCTTGTGGGTTGACCAACTGGTTTCCCGTAGGTCATGACCCATAGTAAAGTGAAAATGATGATGTCGTATTCTCAGCATATGTCAAAATGTGACTATGTATACCTGCCATCATCGACGATGGCATTCCTTAGATTCGATCACCTCTATATAAGGGCATTGTGAAACTGGGTATGTATGGACCAGAGCCACTTTCCCTAGTCGCTATTGGTGTCCCTAGATGGTTCGGTGAGATTACTATCCCACTTTGGCCAGTCGAAGATGCTGCTACAATACTTGACGTAGACATGCTAATGTCGGATGCATGTGAATCCAATGTGTTTCCTCTTGAGGGTTATTCCCCATTTGGATTTGCGCTCGTGTTTTTGGGTTCTACCATTTTCCTACCACTCCTTAATATCATGCACACACTCCTTAATATCATGCACACAATGTTTGAGAAATGTCATTCAAAACATGTAAAACCTGTGTCAAATATGCAAACTTAACACAACGGATTCCACCAGGTGTGTCAATTTGTTTTCACATATTTTTGGAAAACAATCTCTAGCCTCTTGTTTGAAGTTTATGTGCAGGATCGACTACAAAATCCAAGAACTTAGTGTTAAGTTTGGGAAGGTTGTGGTGTTTGTATTGTAATATTTGGATTGAGTAAAAATCAAATACAAAGAAACAAAGTAAAATAAAGAAAAACGGGACAAAGTAAAATTGAAGGCTTGTAAAAGTAAAGAAAACATAAATTCATTTAAATTGAAAATTGGACGCATGCATACATGTTAGAAATTGCTCGTTTCTCTCTAGCATGCAGGTACTTTGAGCTTTTTTTTTACGATGTTGCAAAATGCGACCTTTAAAACTCAAAATAACATCTACTTCTATATATAAATAAAATATAACGGCTAATTTATTTCGACCAATCCCTTTCTGCCATGTCATCTCCATGCATAAATGCTCTTGGCCACTTTCCCACGTTTCCATAACTACTTACCATGCCTCTTTTTTTTCATTATTTCACATCTTAAAAGAATATTCACTAAGTCTTTTGTTGATCTTTCTACCACCTGGATATTCTTTGGAGGTTGATTCCTTTTCGACTACTCCAATGTCAGTCGACTCCCTCATGGCCTGCTTTCTGTCGACCTGCTTCCACTTCCTTGGATCTTTACTCAAACCTGGCCAGGACTTTATGCCTTAGTCGAAAATTCTTAGCTAACAGTAACCATCTGACACAAGATTTTTCCAACATCACAATTTCACACCACCTCTATGATTTCCTCATACATACAAGGAGATTATGGAGATGATATCTTTTCAAAATGATTACTGACTTCACTCTTGATATCTTCCACCTGATTTATTCTCTGCCCTGATGTGTCCAAACCCACTATCATATTCCTTCTAAGTCTGGTCTTCATTGATTTATGGAAGAACTTTGAGTTTGCATCACCCTTCCTGATCCACTTGTATATGAACTTTTGCTTAAGAATACTTTCCCTATCTCACATAGTTTTTGACACTCTACTTGAAGCCAACATTTCTATCCTCGGTTAACTTCAAACAATCCTCCCTTGCACCTTCTGCTACTAAAGCATCAGGCTCATTTATCTTCACAAATTCATTTACCTGTAGATTCAGAATTCCAAACACATTCTATTCAAAGATCTTAGATGCTCTTTGAGTAGCTTCGGGTTTTCTTTAAGTATGAAGGCAGCTTTACATATTACCACATTGAAATTTGCTTCTTGTCCTTTTGGCTCAATACAAGGCAATTTATTTAATTTTGTAATCTTTGCGAACATAAAGTTCATGACATGGATGACCGATTTAGATTCTGATATTTTGTGTGTTGAACAGAGTAAATAATAAAACAATTAACATCGAAAATTATTTTCACTAAATTATAAAATTCATCAATTTATCTTGACTATGTATACAAAGTTGATGATTTAGATCTTCATAGATTTGTTGTTTTACATTCATCACTTCCATTTCGGCCAAGCCAAAAACTATTATTACACCAAAAACTATTATTACACCGATTCAATTCCAGGGCCACCGTCGAGGTTGGTCCGACAAACAGGACATGTAACATGAGTAGAAAGCCAAGCATCAATACATGTTGGATGAAAGAAATGATCACATCGAGGTAACACACGAATGGTATCATTATCATCAAATTCAGCGAGACACACAGCACATGGTAGAGTACCTTCATCACCTTCCTTAACATGTTTGTTTACGGAAGAGTACAATACAATTGGAAAAGTTTTGAGTAGTTGAGGATTTATACCAATGGCAGCTTCACATTTTGATGACTGAGACGGTAAGTAGCGGCGCAGGAGCAACAACAAGAAGATGAAAATTAAGAGAAGTGTTGCAAAGATGGCTCCAACAATTACACTAACCGACGCCACATCCCATAAAGTTGTCGGAGACCTGTGAGGAAACGATAGTTGTTTTCCCGGCTGTGGTTCTGCAGTACTGTAATGATGATGAAAAGAAACAAGGAGAAGGAGGAAGATGAAAATGGGATTCAAATCTGAGTTTGTCATTGACACAATCCTAGAAAAAAAAAATAGTTTCTTACTTTCTTTAGTACATTTTTGTTCTTTCTTTATTTACTTTTTTACTATAAATTTTTCTTTGAAGAAAATAGTCATAATAAACTAGGTGCCCATGCATCACCCCTTGTTTTAAACAACAGTGTTTTGAAAGAAATGAATGAATAGAAGTTAAAAAAATTATATTAGTTTTTAGAAAAATTGTGATATTCAGAAATCCAGAATCTGTTTGTTATAATATTTTTTTAAAATAATTTGTTTAGTTCTACATATTCTTTATAAAAATAATTTAAAAGAAAACTTTTTATAAAATAAATTTATATGAAATTTAATTTAAATAGATTCTAATAAAAAATAATTCTAAAAATTAATATTTTTTGTTATTATATTTCTAAATATTGATTTTTTTTTTTAAAATTGATATTTGAACTATTTACAAAAAATCATAAGTGTCATTTTTATTTTTTTTAAATAAAAAAATATGTAATTTTAAACATAATAAAACTTTTAGTAATAAATAAATTTAAATTATCTTTTTTTACCTAATAAAATATTTTATATTGTCGGTACATATATTTTTTTTTCATATTTAAATTATCATGTCAAACTTACACATTTATTTATAAGAAATAAATTTAAAATAAGTTCTACGATTTCTAATAAAATTCTCAAAATCAAAGTTTAAAATGCAAAGATCAAATTATTTTTTCTAATCTATAAAAAAACATACCCTTAATTATTCCCGAGAAAAATAAAAACAAATTTTAGTCAATGATAAAAATAAACTGAAAAAACTCAGTCTTTACATTCATTATACATTGACGGATTATAAAGGAAACAGAGTGGAAAAAATGAATTTAAAAAATAAAAAATAAATAAAAAATAAAAGATTATTATTTAATAAATTTAATAGAAAAAATGATGTGCACTATTACAGTGATAAAAATGTTTTTGAAATAAAATAAACTATTATAAAAATAAAACATTCATTAGACTAAGCAATCCATTGACGTCAATGAAAAGTTAATCATCAAATTAAAAATAGAAGAAAATTTTATAAAGATAAATTTTAACTTCTTAAAATTTTTAACTTAATAACTAATAACACCGTGCATCCGTACAGACTTGTCCATTGCCACTTATTATTGGTGATTCGGACATCCGTACGGATTTGTGGGTTGTTTTTTTAGTATTGATTGTTGAATGCTAAAGTTGTATATTTATTGTTTGTTAACATTGAAATATATAATATTAAAAATAAAATTCAAAAAATAATTAGTTATTTGAGCGGCCACATGTAAATTATAGAGAAGAGAAAAAGAGATGATAAATAGGGGTGTAATCAGATCGGTTTGGACCGTTTTTTTGTTTAAAAAAAGTCCAAACCAATGATATTTCCATCGGTTTGGTTTGGTTTGGTTTTCAACATTTTTCAAAAATGGAACCAAACCAAACTAACTGATTTGGTTCGGTTTGGTTTGGTTTCGTTGATCGGTTTACAATGTTTTTTTTAAAACATTATATTCATCTGTATATTCTCCATTATCGTATTTTTTGGTGTATTTTATACTATTATTTTTTAAAACATTATATTCTCCATTATCGTGTTTTTGGTGTATTTTATACTATTATAAACAAATTACAAGTTGTTCTTATTCCATACGAAATAGTGACATGATTTCCATTGCATCATGAAATAAGTTCACTATCAAATATAAAAGTTAACACTTAGCATCAGAAAGTTGGAAAGGGATTTCAAAGCTTAACATATAGAATATAACAAAACACACATTCATTAACAGGTTTCACACCTCGAACACGCATCAAAACTATTTTGTAACAAGACCTAAATGAATTTTGATGAAGAAAAAGAAGAAGAAAAAGGTACAAAAATATATGAAAATTAACAAAGAAAACTTGAACACGACCATAACATATCAAAATGACGGTGGTGAAAGGAACAAATAGTTGTGGACAACAAAAGCAGCAGTTATGTGAAAGCATAATTTTTGTGACTTATGGTTTCTACTTTCTATGCTTTAGAGTTTGGTTCTAGATGCGTGTTTTTCTTAAAGAAAGGAAGTGTAAACAAAGATGGATAATGGTTGGACCGAAAAAAATTTGAGTTTAATGATGGGTAGAATAAAATATTTAGAGCGTCATTATTTCCATTAGTTCGGTTCATCGGATTGGCGGTTCCTAAAAACTAAAACCGAGAACCGAACCAAACCACATCGGTTTTTATTGGTTTGGTTCGGTTTTAGAACCAAACCAATAATAATCGGTTTAATTTCGATTTGGTTTGGTTTGGATTGTCGGTTTAATTGGATTTTTTTGATCCGCTTACACCCCTAATGATAAATGGTAGGGGTGTTCGCGGGCCGGTTTGGTTCGGTTTTGAGAGAACCCGATACCCGAACCGATTAAAGTTATATGGATTGGTTTGGATTGGATTTGAATTTTTTTTGTATAAAGCCCAAGCCGAACCAAACCGAGAAACAACGGGTTGATTTGGGTTGGATTAATCAGATAGATAAAAAATACAAAAAATATTTGAAAAATAATTTTTTTCATGATAATATAATTTTTTTAGTATTAATAGTGTTTAATCGTAAATGTTAGACTAGTAATTTTTTTCTAATAGATTAAATAATATCTAACAAAAAAATATTTAATATAAAAGCTTTTGAATATTTAATTAGACACTTGAGTTAGTATGATAATGAATGTGTTTCATAGCTCTATGCTTATTTACCATAATACACTAATAGTTTTCTAATAACAAATTAAAATATAATAATTTGTCCCCATACGGTATTTCACTTTTTTCTTCTTGAAGTTGAATGCTTGGTAGTAATTTTTATGATTATTAATATGATTGGTTTGGGTTGGGCTTGCGGGTAGAAAATTGAAAATCTGATACCCGAACCAATTGCCATTGGATTTCATTGGTTTGGTTCGGTTCTTGCCCGAACTGAAAAAATGTCCTACCCAAACACTATGGATTGATTCGGATTTCGGTTTGATTTGGATTTACCCGAACCAATGAACACCCCTAATAAATGGATGTGATACTTCATATTCTAAAAATTAATTAGTTACCACCTATGCAGACATAAATTGTTTATAATTTAAGATGAATTAAAAAAATTATATAATTTTTTTAAAATAAAATTTAAAAAAAGTTATTAAACAATATTAAAAATGTCTAATTATAGAAATAATACAGAAAAAAATAGATGAATTATATCATATTATAAAATAAAAAATTATTCGTGTGGATCAATTATAAATCTCTCATTTAAAAGATGAAATAAAAGAAATAAAACTCAAAAAATTATTAAAGAATATTAAAGATGTATAATTATATAAATAATAGGGAACAAATTGAAGATAATAAATGCTTGTGATATATCGTATTAAAAAAAAATTAATTACCCGTGCGGATCAATCATATATCCCTTATAATTTAACATGAATTAAAAAAAGTGCAATTATCTTAGAATAAAACCTCAAAAGTTATTAAACAATATTATGGATGTATAATCATAAAAATAACATAGAACACCAATAGAGATAATAAATGATTGTGAGACATCATATTCTTTGAAATATTTTTTATTTGAAAAAACTAAAAATATTAATCATAAAACAACCTTTCAAATACAAGATGTATTAGAAGAGCTGTCCAAAAAAAAATCACACAATTCATATAACGACAACCGAAAATCCAACCTAGCCACCAGTGCCTAAGGTACAGTAAAGCAGATTAATCATTCAAACCCGATACTCAACTCTAAAAGAAGACCTGTGAGCCTTTAGCCACCAGAAGACATGGATTTTAACCTTCTCACACATAGTCATCAAAGAAAGGCTCTTATTCTGAAAAACGTGTTGGTTCCTCGTTTCCTAAATGAACCAAATAGTGGCTACCCAAATAATATGTAACACCTGGATGCATTATTTTCTCCAACCACCCAACGACACAAATTTGTCATAATGATCCTTGCAATTTTCTTGAAAACCCGACTCAATCCCCAATAACCCAGACAAAAACAACCAAAGATTACTATAAAATTCACATCATGAGATTCGTTTAAGCCACATAAAGATGGACAACTTTGCTCCATTACGCTAATAATATGTCTTCGCATCAAATTATCTTTCATCGAAAGTCTATTACGAAATAACCGCCAAACAAAGAGATTAACCTTGAAAGGCACCGCTTTCATCCACCAAAGCTGATGGTACCAAACCAAATAATCATCCAAGCTCTTTGTCAATAAATGATATGCGCTACTCACATTATAACAATTTGAATCATGAAGTCTCCACACCCACGAATCAATCACATTAACCTGCAAAACCACATAACTCAAAAGCAAAATGCACTCCCACACCATCTCTACCTCCCACGCAAACAACCTTCTACGCCATCTCTACACGACTCTATCCACCCCACCCTAAGGAATACACATCTGCAACTGAGACATCCTTATCCACAAATAACTCGAAAGGCCTGCTAAAACGATTCATCAACATCCCTCCTTCCAACCAAGGATCCTTCTAGAACAACGACTCTACCACATTTCCCGCAACGCGCTCAATATTATTGAGCAACCACCCTCTATCGTCCATGTCAACTTCTTGTCTAATCATATTCATTGTCTGCCATCACATAGACCCTGACCACTCTCATACCTCAACCGCCCTCCTTCCTCTCCATATCGCTGAGCTAACACCTTACACCAAAGGCTTCCCCTCTCCTTTAACACCCTTCAACACCATTTCCCTAATAAAGCCACATTAATCTCCCTCAACCTTCTCACTCCCAGAACTCCATTCTTCTTACTCAAACAAATAGAATCCCAATCAATCCACGCCATTTTCCTTCTATCCTCCCTACCTCCCCAAAAGAAAGCATTAAACAAAGATTCAAGAGTAGAAATGATATCCGCGGGAGCCTTGAAGAAGGAGATGAAATAAACCGGATTAGAGGATAGAACACGCTTTATCAAAATCAAACACCACCTAACGACAAATTTCTCCTTTTCCACCCAGATAACCTCTTTTAATAGATTCCACCACCGGGTTCCAAAACTAAGTTTCCACAAATCTCCCCCAATGGGCAGCCCCAAATAAACAAACGGAAGACTTCCTATCTTACAATTTAACACTAAAGATGCCTATTTTAACCAATAATTAGAAATATTAACTCCCACCAACATACTCTTATGAAAGTTTACTTTTAACCCCGAAATAGATTCAAACAACAACAAAACCGCTTTAAAGCTCTAACATTCGACCAATTCTTGAAACCCATCAAATGAGTGTCATCTGCAAATTAAATATGTGTAAAAGGGTCTCCTTCACCATTGCCCACTTTAAACCCAGAATACAACCCTTGCTGAACCAAAGATTTCATAAAAACACTTAAACCTTCAACCTCAAGCAGAAAAAGAAAGGTGATAAAGGGTCACCCTGTCGTAAACCTCTCTCCAACTTAAAATCATCATTTGGGATTCCATTAACTAAAATATATGTCGTAGTTGTCAAGACACATTCATAGATCCAATTCATCCACACCGCAGGGAAATGCATTCTAGCCATTACCCTTGACAAATAATTCCAATCAACCGAATCATAAGTTTTCTTGAAATCCACTTTGAATAGTAAGAGTTCCTTCTTGTTTTTCCTAGCATCATCGACCACCTCGTTAGCTAAAAGAATTACATCTAAAATTTGTATGCCACTTATAAAAGCAAATTGAGCCTAAAAAATCGATCCTCCAATAACCTTTCATAATATATTGGCCAACACCTTTGCAAACACTTTATATAAACATCCCCTAGAGATATAGGACGAAAAGTAATAAACTTACTATTAATACTTTTAGTGAACTTTCCATTGCGATGAAACTCCACCATATATCTTAACTAATCATCCTTAAGAATCTCCCAAAATTCTTTTATAAACCCTAAACTTACACCATTAGGACCAGGACTCTTATAACTATCACAATCCCACACCGCCACTTTCACTTCTTCTATAGAAAAAGGTTTGATGAGGTCAACCCCTTCCTCCCCAGAAAGAGTTTTAAACACCTAGTTATCAATCACCGGTCAATTACCTTCCACCATCCTAAAATGAGACTGAAAATGTCGAAAAACAACCTCCCTAATCGAAACCACCCTCCCACAACACCACCTTCCACATATAAGGTGGTGATCGCATAATCATACTAACTAATGGAAATAATCATGATACCCTGGTAAATCTACCGAACACTTCAGCATATGTTGAGGCCGTGGACCCCAATCCTGAATATCAATATTCAACATCGACGGACGATAATCTAATAAACCTCTAGGCAGTGCCCACCAAGTAAAATTAGGCCAAATGACATACCACTCTTCCGTCACCAGAAACCTATCCAACCTGATCATGACACGCCCGTCACCATGATACCAAGTAAAGTGTCTCCCACATAAAGGAAAATACACCAAAGCATTACATCAATAAACCTATTAAAAGAGACCTCCACAGCTGAAGGATCCACTATCACAATACTACGTCATTCAAACTGATGTCTCACATGTCATACCCCAAAATTTTCCCACCATACTTCAAAGCAAATTGGCTCAGGCAATGAGATCTCCAATAGTTCAAAGCTGCATAAGAAGCAAGCATGCTTATCTCTCTCCTAAACAACAAGCTCTAAATTAGGGTTTTGGTTCTCACGAAGGAAATGGATATATCCAGGCCTCAAGTGGACTTCATGGTATCTCATATGATTCAAAGTATCCTCACGCCAAGTTTCAAGTTCTATAGTGTAAGACTACTCAGTCAATTGCTCAGAAGATCAACTGTCGACTATGTGGACCTAAAAGTCAACTATGGTCAAAGTACAGTCAAAAGTCGAGATTTTTGGTCAACATCAAGGATATGAGGTCACACTCATCATTTGATCAAGGGTTGATCATGATTCATCAAGAAAAGCTCAAAAGTCAAGGTTTCTAAATTAGGGTTTTTTGAACTAAAAGTCAATTGAACTTTGTCTGGCCATAACTTTCACACGCTTTATCGAAAATTTCCCAACCAAAGCTCATTTTGAAGGAAATTCAATTCTCTACAACTTTGTCACACCTAAGACAAAGCCAAAAATGCATCTTTTGGAAGATATGGTTCAAGACATTATAGGTCCTTTCAAAAGTCAACCAAAAGTCATCTTTTTCAAATGAAGCATAAATGAACATGGAAGATTTAATTGAGGTGAAACCAAAAGAATAATTTAAAGGACACTTTAAGCTTTTCAAAATGATCAAGAACACCTTCATAGGGTTAAAATTGAGGGAGATATGCATTGCTAAACTTGGCCAAAATTTGAGAAATGCATGAAGTCTCAAATGGGCAAATTGGACTTTTTGAAGTTATTGGCCCAATTTTTGATACACTAACATGATATTGAGCCCATTAGAAGCACAAAAATAAATACTTTCATTTTTATCATTTTATTTTATATTTTATTGGATTTTTATTCAATAAAAATGCAATTTAATTTAAGTAAATAAGAAAAAATATGAAAGAATTGTTTTGGGTTTGATTTCCAATCAAATATTTAGCTCATTATCAGATTGAATCAAAAGAAATTCATGGAGAGAGAAATATATAAGATTAAGGCCAAAAATAGCATGATTTCCATAATTTTTCATTCAGCTTCCCTTTGTATAACCTACCCCCTGAACTCAAAATCTTTTTTAAAAAAGGTCTTTCACATTCTTTTTGCCTTTCCTAATTGGATAAAATAAAAGTCGGTGGCGACTCTTGCTAATCGCAACATGTTTTGCGAAAGAGAAATGCTAGCAACACTCTCTTTTTCAACACTCTCTCTAACACTCACTTTCTTATTGGTTGAAACATGTGTGGGTCATACCACTTTATGTGGGATCCATTTCCAAAGTGAGGGACCCAAACATATTTTAACCAATAAAAAAGTGAGTGTTGGAGAGAGTGCTGAAAAGAGAGTGTTGCTAGCACTCCTCTTTGCGAAATATCAAAACAAAAGTCAGTTCTCCCACGGTATTACATCACCGCATTAAAATCCCCAACTACACCCCAAGGACCACCACCTGAAATCTCCATGATATTCCCTAAATTTCCCCACAACAGTTGCCTCCCCGCACCGCGATAAGGAGCATACATATTGGCCAGATAGAATTCTTCCCCGCTCTTAATATACCTGCCCTGAATAATCAAGAAATGCTCTATCGACCGGGTAAGCCACACCTCCACCTCTCCCACATCCCATAATATAATATACCACCTGATACCCCATCAGATTGCCTGAACTAAAATCCAACCTACTCAGTCCAAAGAAAACGACAAACAAACTCATCAACCACCTCCAATTTAGTCTCCTAAATGCAAAAGATCCACATACGCTTCTCCATTCTCACTTTTCTCACCTCTCTACGCTTCTCCCACCCACCCAGACCAGGCTCATTTAAATACATAATCGTCATCACAACCCTGACCCCCTCAACCACCACCCCCTTCCTACTACGATAACTATTTCCCCACCCCACCTCCTCCTAACCCCCTCCACCTCATCCAGATAAAAGACTGAACAGATTAGAACAATCAGCCACAAAAATAACACCAATTGTTATTCCAACCTTCTCAACATCAACATGCACTTCCTTATCTCCACATATAAATCCGGACGTTTACGTCGCTTTACTTTACGCCCATAACCTGCCTCTCCTTTTCAGCCTCCACCGCTTTCCTCTCCACCTTCGGTTTGTCAACCACCGACACCAACTTAACTCCCTCTTCCTTTTTCCCTTAACTTGTGAAGTTACTAAATCCTCTTTAATCCAGTCATCATGTAAATTAGATACTAAGTGCTCAACCTCCGGAGGATACTCAGAGTCAATGTGACCCTTTGTATGCTTCAGTTGTTCCTCATCCTCATATTCCACCAAACAGGCGTCTTCTGCTAACACCACGTCTAAATCCTCCACCAAGAGAAGGGTGAATTCTCTTTCATCGACCCACATAGATTCCATTCTATCAATAGCTAATAATATAAAATTTTATGTCATATAATTATGATGAAATCAAATCCCTTAAACAATAAAATCAAGACTAGTTTTAAATTCATAATAATATTAAAATATATTTCTTTAAATAAGAACGATTTAAAATTGAGAGAAAAAGAATTTATTCTCGAATGCTTAAGTAATGTACAAGAGTATTGATGATTTTGAATAAAATTAAAATTAATAGGAAAATTAAAATTAATAAAAATATAGACTATAAATGATTGCGAATATTATTGTAAGAAAAATTATAAGGAATCATTTCTCTTGATTGTAAGAGAATGGTTAGTAGTTATTAGTCATTTTTTTAACTTACTCCAAATCATAGCCTTTAAAATAAATTTAATCTAATTTAATGATAAATTAACATTTTTATTTAATTAATCATTCGGCTATAATTTAGTTTAAACTATTTTTTTTTTACTCTTGAAGTAAATTGAACTCATACACACATATGTTTTTTAGTATTCATGTTCTTATTAGTAGCATGTCAGGTTTATAAAATCAAATTAACTATAGGTGAATGTTTGATGGTAAAATAATAGCCAAATAATTTGTTAATTTTGCAATAATTATTTTTATATATTTTTATTTTGATAAAATTTAATTAACTCTGTTATTAAATATTTTTATTGAGTTTATTAACTATAATTTCAGAGTTGAAAAAACAAAACATGTTGTAATATATGATTTTGTAATAGATAATACTGTTTTTTAAATTCTTGTTTTATTCTAAATATGTTTAATATCACCATCATATGGAAATTTAAAGTCCCATTTTAATTTTTACTTTTTTATTATATGCAAATCAAAATTCATTTTTCTTCTCTCTTTTTTTTTTTTTTCCAAAATGTTACATGTGCACCTTTAATATCTTTCCATTCGAACTCTTCTTAGAATCTTATCTTTTTTTCAAGATCAAATTGCTTCATTGTCTATCATACAATTCTTATGTGTCTTCTTTTCATTGGCTCCCTTAGATTTTCCTTATCTCTTCAACCTTTTAAGAATCCCTTCCAAGATCAATTTTCTTCTCTCTCTCTCTCTCTCTCTCTCTCTCTCTCTCTCTCTCTCTCTCTCTCTCTCTCTCTCTCTCTCTCTCTCTCTCTCCCTCCCTCTCTCTCCACCAACCAAACAATTTATTTCCTCTCAATGCTAAGTTTACAAAATAGTGTAAGAATAGACAACAGGGAAAAATAAAGTGGAAAAAGTCATGTTAAAGTAGAGGAAATAAAATGGAAAAAAACACAAACCTACATAGACCAATAAAATGATTAACCTAACCAAGCAATTGGACTCGAGTGGTAAACGAGCTCCTTCTATGGAAAGAATATTTGGGGAATATCGAGTTCGATTCTTGGTGGGAACAATACTTGGCCAGTGTCATGACCTCTCGGCACAAATATTATAACGTCCCATTAAGCTGCCTTGTACCCGTTGTAACTATTTCATAAATATTATAACGTCCCATTAATCCTGTGAAACCGATTCCATTAAGGACTTATAATGACCATTAATCATTATGTTCCTAAGTCGCTCACGGTAGCTCCGGGTTGTCACCCCAGCTTCAGCAACAACTCGGCTGCTACTACTTGGTACTGCTCGGACATCCGATTTGAACGTCCAACCTAGAGATTTAGGGAATATGTACGAGCCCCAAGATCTCAAGACGTGTTGGGTCGAATAGTTCGGAAAAATATTTCCAAATTTCTCTTCTTTACTTCTAGGTTGAGGTCTTCACGACTTAATGGTGTGTGATAGCGGTTATCTATGCGGAAGTCTCAAACTCCGAGTAGGTTTGTGACCTTTGATCGTTTGTAGAACTAGATTGGTTCTAGGTTTACATAAGTTGGAGAGCCCCAATGGGTTCTCGACCAGTTGAAGTCTTTGAGCTTGGGAGTATCTTGATATTGGTAAGGAGAGGAGCGCCAAATGAGTTCCTGTCTTGATGGCGTCCTAGAACCCAAAAAGTTCAAGATATGGAGAAGTCGGAACGCCTTAGTGGGATCCGGACCCTTTTAATACTTTCACATTAACTAAACGCTTGGTCATGCATTTTTATGATCGCAGTAGATCATGGAAGTGTTTAGATGCTCCTAAATAGATCTAAGCTATAGTTCTTGGCCTGCTTCCTAGCTATTTGTTTATATCCCCGAGTGTGTATCAATGGATTAACATTTTGATAGAAGTTTTAATAATATGGTCTTGGATGAAAGTCTTCTTGACCTTGAATGGTGTCGAAGGTACTTGCTTATCTTAACTGGTAGGTCACTCGACTCGAGGGGACTCTTTATGTATTTTCAACTCCTGTTATTACAAAACTTTAATTAGTTTCTGGATTTTGGAGAAGTCGGAGAGCCCCAATGGGATCTCGACTCATTATCGTTTTGCAGAAACTAAGTTAGATTCCTAAAATGTGACGTAGTAGAGCTACAATGAGAATTCAACTTACTAACATTTCACATTTTTGTTTTAAAGCAAGTCATTTAAAGACTTTCAGACGTTCCTACGTAGTCGTATTTGTGTATGACCCCAGAAGACTGTTGGCGTAGTTATGGAGTCATAATTTCATTGATTCGAACTTGTGATAACTTAAGCCCCTTGTGGATTGTACATGCTATACTTTTAAGCCCCTAGCGGTTTAGATCCAACAACAAGCCGCGATGGCGTAATTGGTCGGATGTGACAAGAGTTCAAACTTTTTACAAGTTTTGAGGCGATGTGGTGTCTCCGATTGTTGGTTAGCTCGCTAAGTTATGCAAAATAAATTTTCTTACTAGATGCGACCAGAGGCCGTGAAGGCATAGTCGTCTTTATGCATCACAAAAAGGCCAAGATGGCAAAATTTGGGCAGACGCGACAAGAGACCGTGATGGTCTAGTCAACTTGTGTCAAAAAGGTCATGATGGCGAAATTTTGATTAACGCAATAAGAGACCGCGATGGCATAGTCGACTTGTATCAAAAAGGCGCGATGGCGTAGTCGACTTTATCAAAGGGGCCGCGATTGCACATTTTGACTGGCGCGACAAGAAACCACGACGGCCTAGTCAATTTTATCAAAGAGGCCGCGATGACATAATTTTACTGGCGCGGCAAGAGACCGCGATGGCCTAGTCAACTTGATTAAAGGGGCCGTGATGGTACAATTTGACTGGTGCGACAAGAGACTGTGATTGCCTAGCCGACTTGATTAAAGGGGCTGCGATGGTACAATTTGACTAATGCGACGAGAGACCGCGATGGTCTAGTTGACTAGATCAAAGGGTTGCGATGGCACAATTTTGACTAATGCGATGAGAGACCACGATGGCCTAGTTATCTAGATCAAAGGGGCCGCGATGGCACAATTTGACTAATGTGTCGAAAGACCGCGATGGTCTAGTCGACTTGATCAAAGGTGCCACGATGGCATAATTTGATTGGCACGACAAGAGGCTACGATGGCCTAGTCGTCTTGATCAAAGAGGCCACAATGGCACAATTTGACTAATGCGACGAGAGACCGCGATGGCCTAGTCGACTTGTTCAAAGGGGTCGCGATAGCACAATTTGACTAATGCGAAGAGAGACCGCGATGGCCTAGTCGACTTGATCAAAGGAGTCGCAATGACACAATTTGACTAATGCGACGAGAGACCGCGATGGCCTAGTCGACTTGATCAAAGGGGCCGCGATGGCACAATTTGACTGATGCGACAAAATACTGTGATGGCCTAGTTGACTTTTGTAAAAAAGAGGACCGCGATGACGTGATTTTGACAAACTCCATTTCGAGTACTCTTTTGATCCTGTATGGCCCCTCCTAGTTGAACTGAGTAAACTTTGTCTAATCAGTTGATTTAGCTTCTTCATCTTCAAGTTTAAAGCATTTCGATTTCTTCTAAGCATAATGTGTGCCAACTACTGAGAGTTCAACATCTTTAACCTCTTCCATTAATCTTCCCAACCAAGATACCTATACAACCCCTCAAGCGTGAGGTCTGCGGAAACATGATGAAGCGCTTTTATCAAACATTATCATGGCAAGACATTCTAGCTTCCTTTATGCATTGTTTTGTTTTGTTTCCTCGATAAAACATGCGTCCTTCGGACGACTTCCTTAGGATTACTACTTCCAAGATCCACCGCATACCTAGAAAATGAGTAACACCTCTTCAAGATCATCACGGTAGTTGCTTTTGAAAATTACGATTGCATCTTCGTTGAGGAGATGGAAAGGATGCAGATGGAAAATATGTGGCCTATGTTAGTTTTATCGGGGCCTCACAGTGGGCGCCATATGTTCCTGCAGAACACATTTGATTACCTCCTAGAAGCGAATCCGGTGAGGTCACAAAGGAGTTTGAGGTATCTTCCTCCTCGGCGCGGGCCTTAGAGGAATATATTGAGCGGGCCTTAGACTAAAAGTCAGACATCCCTAAATATTTAGATCAATTTGTAAGCATGTAAGAGACAAACAAAAATAAACACATGAATAATTTAAATTAGATAAAAATATTATAAGTATTCAACAAATCTCAAACAGAGATATGATTCAACAAAATAAAAATAAAGTTCATCTCAAAAAGTCCTAATATATAGAAACTTACCTACTCATTGATAAATTAACAAATACCATAAGTGGAGAAGTATTCATCATTAAAATTTATAGAAGAATTTCTCTTCAATGACTCCAATATACTCTAAATTCGCCTTTTCAATGTCTTTAGTCGTCACTTTTTCTCTAAAATTTCCTTTAAATAAAAAATTTACGTGTCTGCCAAAACGCGTCACATCGCGCAGCAATGATAAGTATCGCGCTTGCAATAATTTTAGGGGCTAGATCTCCATTTTATATTTCTTTTACAAAAGTCTCGTCTAAAATCGAGTTACGAAACTGCAGACTTGATCAAATTATCGAACATGGGTCACGATGTAAACTATGTTGAAAATCCTGGTTAAACTTGTACAAGATATAATTGAGAACTTCTCATCTTTCTCTTTAAACTTGTTCATCTTTCTCTTTATTTTGTAACAATTAAGCTTTTATCCATCCTTCCCTTTCTTTCATTTTCAACATAGCATTAAGCGAAAAAAATAGGTCATTCGTTTTTAAGTTTTATTTCTTCAAATCAATCTATATTATATTCATTAGAATCAAATGTGTGTGTATCTGCGTCGGATATTAGCACTGACATTTATAATTATATTTTGTATCTGCGTCGGATATTAGCACTGACATTTATAATTATTTTTATTTTTTAAAATTATTATATGTGGATGTCGAGTTGAGGGTGTTTATGTTTCTTAGGTATAACATTTGCTCCTTGTCCTTTTCATTCAATACAAGGAAATTAATTCAAATTTTGTAATCTTTGCAAAACATAATTCATGAGATGGATGGATCCTACGAACTATGACCGAGTGCAATTCCATTTTGGCCAAACCAACAAGCTACTTACTATTCAACAACAAAAAAACAAAGAAAAAACTTCAATATATTTTATGATATTATTACAAACACACTTCCTGCAATGTATATCAATTCACAATTTATGAGCAATAATCAAGCTACTCGATTACACGGTTTCAATTCCACAGCCACCACTGAGGTTGGTACGACAAACAGGACAAGTGACATGGGTAGAAAGCCAAGCATCAATACATGGAGGATGAAAGAAATGATTACATTGAGGTAACACACGAATGGTGTCATTATTATCAAATTCAGCGAGACACACAGCACATGGTAGAGTACCTTCATCACCTTCCTTAACATGTTTCATGATGGAAGAGTACAGTAGAATTGGGAAAGTTTTGAGAAGTCGAGGCTTGATACCAATGGAAGCTTCACATTTTGATGACTCAGACCATAAGTAGTAGCGCAGGAACAACAAGAAGATGGAAATTAAGAGAAATGTTGCAATGGCGGCTCCAACAATTACACCAAGCGGCGGCACATCCCATATAGTTGTTGGAGATCCGTAAGGAAACTGTTGTTGTTGTTTTGTCGGCTGTGCTTCTGCGGTACCGCAGTGATGATGATAAGAAACAAGGAGGAGGAGGAACATGAAGTTGAGACTCAAATCTGAGTGTCTCATTGAGTTTCTTTAGTAGATTTTTGTTCTTTCTTTATTTACTTTTTTATGAAAAACATTCTTTAAGGAAATTAGTCATCTAAAACAGTTGTACTTGTCCAAGCATTATCCCTTTTTGTTTAGTCAATTGTGTTTTAAATGAAATGAATGAATGTCTTAATTAAAGTAAAAGCAAAAATTTATTTTAGTTTTGAGAAAAAAAAATGTGATATTCAAAAACTCTGAATCCGTTTGTTAGAACTTAGAAAATAATAATTGATATAGTTCTACATATTTTTGATAAATATAATTTAAAAGAGAACTTTTTTGTAAAATAAATTTATATGAAAAATTAATTTAATTAGTTTCTAGTGAAAATATACTTAGTATGTTATCTTTTTGTTACTATTTTTCTATATATATATTAAGAGAAAAGAAGTCATGCACTGACAGTGTAAAATAATTTTACATTGTCAACTAATCACAAACATGCATCCAATTACACCCTATTTTTATTTTAAAAAACTTTTAATGATCTGGTATTTTATTAATTTTTTATTGGTTAAATGTGTAAAATAACTTTACACTGACAGTGTATGAATATTATTCTCATATATTAAAACTTTAAAAAATTGAGATTTGAGCTATCTTTTAATAAAAATCAAATTTTACTATACAAAGATAAAATTATTTTTCTAATCTAGGCTTGAGAAAAATAAAAAATAAATTTTAGTCAATGATAAAAATAAGGTGAAAAACATAGTCATTACATTCATTCACATACATTGTTTGAATTTTAAAGGAACCAAAGATGGAAAAAAAGAAATAAAATGAATTAAACAAATAAAATAAAAAATGAATAAAAAATAAAATACTTTTATTCTTTATATATATATATATATATATATATATATATATATATATATATATATATATATATATATATATATATATATATATATATATATATAAGAGTGTTCTTAAAATAAATATATAGTGATAAACAAATTAAAATATCAATTGACCGTGAATAAATTTTTAAGTGTGTATGTGTGATTTGCCTTAGTGTCTTAAGATTTATTCTCCTACTTCCACATGACTGTGGTCACTCGGACAGACACAACCAAATAAATTCTCATTTTTTCTCTCTTTCACAACTCCGATGTTTTCAAGATGTTTTGCCAGAAACATTGATCAAATAAGCATTTCAATTAAATCTTAAGTCTCCTATTTATGAAGTTTTAGATGTCTTCAAGTTTGATCACCATCATCAGAGAGTTGGAAAGCTACTACCAGAGATTTTTATAATCATTGGTGTTGTCGTCAACAAAAAGTTAGAAGAGTTCTCAGCATGATCATCACACTACTACAAAAAAACACATTTAACATCGACCGCGAAGGGGATTTAACCTTGGTTACTCATGCGACGTAACGAAGAGCGTCATGAAAACTTATCACTTTACCCCTAAAGTTTGAAATAACCGAGGGAGAAAGTTTTCTTCACATGGGTTCGATCCCTAGCAACAACATTTTTATTATTTTCATATATGGATGACACGCCGCACATTTCCTTTTGAATATCAGAAAAATCGAAGTAATTTAGAATCATTCTTACCTCGGTTTATAATATTAACTAAGGGGATAACATTTTTATTTAATTTTGTTTATTTTTCTATATTTTTATTTGAACATGTATTATAGAACCATATTTTGATTATTTCTGAAATAGAAACATTGTACCTTTGGCCCATTTTTCAAACAGAAACATTGTACCAAAAAAATTCATTGTTTACAACATTTGCAAAGTCAAAATTCCACATGTACACCTTATAATTTTACAACAAATTAAAACTAAATCAAATGATTAACCAACAAAAACAATAACCAAAATATAAAAGTCTTGTAGGCCATCCAAAAGTTCTCTTATGTGATTTGTCATCGGTCGTTAAGCACCTATAATTTGAACACCATTTAATACCAATTAGATCATCAACAACAACAACATTAAAGCTTTAGTAAAAAGAATATAAAAGATAAATGAATAAGTATTTATTACTAAGTGATATAAACATTTATATATTAGTTTTTTCATATCCCCTCTTGACGATCATGAAGAATAGCATGCACATCATCATCTAAATCATTTTCTTCAAATGAGAGACATACATATGTTACGAAAGAAGGGTACTCAAAATTTAAATCTTGGTTTTCATCACTATCAGAAATATGTTTTCCTTGTAAAACTATTGACCATCTTGTCTTAGAAGGACCAATGACATAAAAAACTTGTTTTTCTTGGGATGCCAAGATGAATGGTTCGTTCA
The DNA here is from genome assembly GCF_029867415.1 of Vicia villosa. Lineage (NCBI taxonomy): Eukaryota > Viridiplantae > Streptophyta > Magnoliopsida > Fabales > Fabaceae > Vicia > Vicia villosa. The sequence continues at coordinate 368,639 of NW_026705785.1, read as the reverse complement.
TATAAGTTGTCTTTCAAAGATCAACCTGTGTGAATCATAATTCATCGGTTTCTACACTAGTGTTAGTGTCAATCCATTTGCACTTAAATAAATGCACTTTAAAAGTAACATAAAAAATCTCCAAAATATCCTCAATGACCCCAAAGTACGCTCTAGATACTAATACATAATTCTTATCTTTGGAACTAGAGAAATAGATGAATTCAGCTTCAACCGTAACCCCACTATTTTACATGGTACTATGATCAGTGCATTTTGATGCATATTCCTATATGTTTATACTTATGCATTTCCACACTTTAATTTGTTTATTTTTCTATTTTATAATTTTTTTATATTTGAGTTTATTTTAATTGTTATTTGATTTTCGCACTTTATTTTCAGCATTAGCACTCTGCACTAAAATGATCATAACTGGAGTTACGGAATCCGATTGACGCGTTCTAATAATCCCCGAAAAGCTAAGAGAAAGAGCTACAACTTTCGTGTTGGAGTAAAAGTCAGATTCGGAAATCATTTTTCCCATAATGTTGTTTAAGTTGCAGCATTAGTTATTTTCGTTTTGGGTCATTTGTATTGGGCTTGGGTTATGTATTTGACCCAGTTGGGCGGTAAACCGTTTGGTTATCTCTAGTACCCAGGTCTGGTCGTACTGTTCACATTACACTTTTCACGAAATAATTTGGAAAACTTTGTACGAATGATGAGGAACTAATCCCCGAAGGCAAATTATGCTGGTTACGGTTTCCAATACTTTGAGGTTTTTAATCTTTAATTCAATTTCTTTTCCCTTTCGATATTAATCTACATGTCTTGTTTGTTTAATTCGAGTTATATAGAATATTATTGATTTATACCGATTGATTTATGTTCCTTGACTTTTATCGTACTTTATCGTTGCTTAATCGTTAAAGTGTGTATGTTAGAATCATGTTTGCTTAATTCGTGATTGTGCTTAATCCGTTTACTTTATTTGGAAAATAGGAATGAAACCTTATAATATCAATTTCGCTTGGTAATTGGTGTTGTAATCGGTAGGGGAATAGAATCCGCTTAAGGGATTAAAGTTTATTGAACCAGTGATAAGTCGGTAAACGAATTAGTAGAATTGTCGTTTTAGCTTTTTTACATAATCACTTATTTTAATCACTTTTTCACTCTGTTATTATTAAATCGATCCTAAACCAAACCCCTCTAAATCGATTTTGATTAGTTAATATAATACAAGAATCCTTGCGATACGACTTGAGCCATTGTCGCTATACTACCGTTTTTATAAAACACTCGTTTTTGATCCGTGCACAACAGCGGATCAAATTGGCGTCATTGTCGGGGATTCTTGTCGTTATTAAATGATATTAGAGTCATAAGTTTAGTGTTCTTGTGTTTAGGCCGTAGTTTCCTCAAGGTTTTGGCCAATCTGCGTTTAGAGTCGAAAAAATCGGTTTTTGGAAAAATTGTGTTCGATTGAAAAACTTTTTTGCTTACTGGGAGCAGAAAAATCGTGCGATCAATACTCCCCCACTCTAGAAGAGTAAAGGAATTCGACCCCAAATCGCCAAATTTCTCTTTTTTCTATTTTTAATTAATTTTTTTATTATTTTTGTTGTTCCGAAAAAATCCAAAAACATTTCCATAATTCTTATTTCGTCTAATTAGATGAAATTTTATGTTTTTATATTTTTCTGATTTTAATTTAATCATTTTCCTTCTTTCTGTTTGTTTCTGCCTGTTTGGGACATAGTTGATATTTCTGTGTTTGTTGATAACATGGCTGAACAAAGAACTTTAAGGCAGTTGGCTGCCCCTGATGCGAACTATAATGGTTTATGCATGTTGATGTACCTTTTGAATTGAAATCTGGTTTAATACATTTGTTGCCTAGGTTTAATGGTTTTGTAGGTGAAGATTCACATAAGCATTTGAATGAATTCCAGGTTGTGTGCTCTGCACCTTCTGAACCTTCACTAGAGGACCTTGTCAATCAAATGGCTGCAAATAATCTCCAGTATCAACAACAAATAGATTATACTCTTCAGAATTTGCAAACATAGATTGGACAGCTTGCCACTTTGATGAATGACATTCAACAACCTCAAGGATCAAACCAACAACCCTTGGAAGAGCATTCTATTTTCCAAATAGAGTTGATTTCTGAAAATGTTGATGATACTTGTGATGATTTGCTTGCATCTAATTTTCCATCACTGTCTGATTTTGATGATGTTTACTCATGTTCTGATTATACTGACACTAGCATTTGTATTGTATGTGCTGAGATTGATGCTGCCTTGCAGGGTAACATATTTACTACATGTGAAGTTCTTATCGGTGAAGTTGTTCATGCAGCTGATACTCTTGACATCCCGGCATCCTCAAGCACTCCTTCCATTGAGCAACCAACTTCCCCCGAGCTGAAGCAACTTCCTGAAAATTTGAAATACGCTTATTTAGAGTGCAATGAAAAACTCCCGATTATAATTTCTTCTAACCTTGATTTTGATCAAGAAAATGAGTTAATTTGAATACTTATTATGACATAACCTTGAGTTCTCATTCTTCTCTTGAGTATTTTATCTTTGCAGTCGGCACCATCTCACACATGCTCTACGTAAGGAAGCCGATGAAAATAAGTGAGTGATCCAAGTTTTATTTGAAAGAAAAGAAAAAAAAGGAATGCACTTTCTAAGTTTGGTAACCCTCACCCGGTCACTTAACCCAACAGTTGTAGAACCTACAAAAATAATGATTTCAAGACCCGTTGTTAGTTGGTTCAGAGGTTTTTGGTGCTGAACTTGGTAGGGAGGATTACAGTCCGATCCCCCGCACTACAATTGGGGAATAAAAGGGGTATACCACTTAGGTACCAGAACCCCATGCAAAAAGGATCAGAGTCCTTAACCGGTAGTCTTACTATGAGTGTGTGGAGATAACGAGCTTAATGTGATTGCACCAGAATGAAAGAGAGGAGGATGCGTAAGTTAGGCTTAGGCATAATAACATAATTCAGATTGATCTGTATATGTAGGAGCCTATGACTGCACAATTGCGGAGTAGTATTCTTACGATATCCTTAGTGTGTAAGATTAGTACCTATCGATGCTATTTTAACTGAAGAAAAGTTTGTAGCCTGGAATGAGTATTTGTTGCTTTTGTGTTTCTTGAGTCTTTATTTTATTTTGCTCGGAGTGCAAAAGTTCAAGTGTGGGGGGATTTGATCAGTGCACTTTGATGCACATTCCTATATGTTTATACTTATGCATTTCCACACTTTACTTTGTTTATTTTTCTATTTTATAATTTTTTTAATATTTGAGTTTATTTTTATTGTTATTTGATTTTCGCACTTTATTTTCAGCATTAGCAGTCTGCACTAAAATGATTATAACTGGAGTTACGGGAATCCGATTGACGCGTTCTAATAATCGCCGGAAAGCTAAGAGATAGAGCTACAACTGTTGTGTTGGAGTAAAAGTCAGATTCGGAGTTCATTTTTCCCAGAATGTCGTTTAAGTCACAGTATTAGTTATTTTTCGTTTTGGGTCATTTGTATTGGGCTTGGGTTATGTATTTGACCCAGTTGGGCTGCAAACCGTTTGGTTCTCTCTAGTACCTAGGTTTAGCCGTATTGTTCACATTACACTTTTCACGGAATAATTTGGAAAGCTTTGTATGAATGATGAGGAACTAATCCCCGAAGGCAAATTCTGCTTGTTACGGTTTTCAATACTTTGAGGTTTTTAATCTTTAATTCAATTTCTTTTCCCTTTCAATATTAATCTATATGTCTTGTTTGCTTAATTCGAGTTATATAGAAATATTATTGATTTATACCGATTGATTTATGTTCCTTGACTTTTATCGTACTTTATCGTTGCTTAATTGTTAAAGTGTGTATGTTAGAATCACGTTTGCTGAATTCGTGATTGTGCTTAATCCGTTTGCTTTATTCGGAAAATAGGAATGAAACCTTATAATGTCAATTTCGCTTGGTAATTGGTGTTGTAATCGATAGGGGAATAGAATCCGCTTAGGGGATTGAAGTTTATTGAACTAGTGATAAGTCGGTAAACGAATCAGTAGAATTGTCATTTTAGCTTTTGTACATAATCACTTATTTTAATCACTTTTTCAATTTGTTATTATTAAATCGATCCTAAACCAAACCCCCCTAAATAGGTTTTGATTAGTTAATATAATACAAGAATCCTTGCGATACGACTCGAGCCATTGTCGCTATACTACGCTTTTTAAAGTTACTCGTTTTGATTCGTGCGCGACAGCGAATCATACTACGACCATCCTTTGATTTTGTATATATTGAAAATTTAGTAATGTCGTATGCACTCCAAGTTATTACATTAATTAGGCTTATCTGACATCGATTTAATTGTCTCCGATGCACTATTCGTTTTTGAAACCATTTCATTAAACCAACTTATGAAAGTTTTGTTATGCTTTGTCAACAACATTTTTTCACTCATCAGGGAGAATTTTTCCTTGATAATACTTTTGTAAACAGACAAGTGAGGTTGAACTCCATCAACATTATTCAATATATATATATATATATATATATATATATATATATATATATGTGTGTGTGTGTGTGTGTGTGTGTTTGTGTGTGTGTGTGTGTATGCGCGCGCGCTTGAAGAACTTCATTTTAGTCAAATGTCTTAACATTTAAGCCTTGAATATCTCTACAATCATATCTACCATCATGATGAGACTCATAAATTCCTATAGAGTTCGCTTCTGGCAAATAGTTTGTACAAAACTCAATAACTTCTTCTGAGATGTACCATTTAACGATCAAAGCTTATGGACAATGATGATTCTTTGTATACATTTTAAATATCTTTATGTATCTCTCTATCAGATACATCCATCATAAATAAACTGGACCGCAAATTCCAATAAAGATATCACATATATTTTTCTCCACATGCATCACATCAAGAAAATGTCTTACATCGAGACTAGACCAATATGAAAGATTAAAGAACACCGACCTCTTTATCCAAATATTATTCTCCACGAGCCCTTTTGTTTCTTTCCAAAGGTAACATTAATGTTTTTTTTATCTTTTATAAACTTCCTTCCACGTTAAGGGATTTGGAGTGATGCCAAAATCACACTTTCCATTAAAAGCCACCCGCAATCTATGTATGGATGATTAGTTCTTTGAAATTTTTGATGCCCAAGGTAAACAATATTTTTCCATTTTATAATCGGTGGAAGCATGTATCGTCTTCACAAATATGACTCACTTTTTTCCCTTGATGTTGTACCCATGTAAATTACCGTAGGCAAGAATGTCATCGATTGTACAAAATAATGTAACACACAAATTAAAGTTATTTCCTCTACACATCATCAACATCAATGTATTCCTCCCACAAAATTCTAAAATATTCAATCAATGATGTTAAACAAACATCTATGTCGTTCTCTGGTTGTTTCGGATCCAAAATCATCATGGATAACATCATTTTTTTCATGCACAACCATGGAGATAGGTTGTAAATTATGAGAACAACATGCCATGAAGTATGGTTAATAGTCAAATTACCAAACGGGTTCATTCCGTTGGTGGAAAGTCTAGTCCTAAGGATCCTTGGCTCAAGGGAAAAATCTGGAAACGACGAATCAATTTTCTTACATAGCAATGAATCACCTACATGACGAATTTTTCGTCACATGCTCTTTCATATGTTTTCCATATAATATTCTTTGTGTCATTTACATTAGCAATCTGTTTCTTGAACCTTTAAATTATTGGAAGGTATCACATCACCTTGAAAGGAACACCCTTTTCTAGTTACACCATCATCACCTTCATCACCATTTCTAATTGTAGCGTGAATTCACACACTTCATGTACTCTTTCAAGTTTTTATGCTCCTTCCTATAAAATATGCAATCATTACGACATGTGTGTATTTTGATATAGTCCAAACCCATTGGACCTAATATCTTCTTGGCCTCATAACTACGGTTCGACAACGTGTTACCTTCAAGAAGTATTTCTTACAACAATTCAAGCAATGTAGTACAACTTATATTCGTCCACCCACCTCTTTCCTTAAGATTAAATAGTTTTAACATAACTGACAGTCTTGTAAAATTTTTGAATCCCAGGTATAACGACTCTTCTATGTATCTTTGGAAAGTATCTTCCACATGAGTTTTCTTAAAATAATATACTCTAATATCATGAATTATAACTTCTAGAGTATCATTCATGCATTCATCAACTTCAACTCTATGTGACGTAGGTATATTTTTTTTTGCCACTTCACCATGTCATACCCATTTTGTGTAACTTTGCGTATTTCAACAATTTTTACAAGGATGCCAAAAATAATATTAGTAATAATAATTTTTTTGCAACACTACATTATACCTTAAGTCTCATAAACCATAACAATAACAAAAACAACGACGACAGAAAGAACAACAACAACACCAATAATTGAAGCAACAACAACAACAACAGTCATGGAGAATTTTTACATGTCAGAAATGTGATGAGAGACTCAAACAAAATAATCGGTTTGAGGTTCAAGCTTCCTTCCTCCTAGGAGAAGATGGAGAAGACTGATGTACCTTTCGTTCGCTGGAGAAGAATAATGTTCCTTCCTTCTCTAGGGTGCAAAAAGTGAATAAGACTTAACATTATGATGAAGGAATAAAATATTGTTTATAGTTTTCTTTTCAATTTTTGGAAAAACCCAGGGAACATATCTGAGGTTAAAACTGGGTTCAATTTAATTAAATAAAATATTAATAAACATTTCATCTCGGTTTTATAGAAAACCGAGGGATAAGATAACTTATAAAATAAAGGCGCCTTTTTGGTTCTATATAAAACATAAAATTGCATAAGCTAAGAATAAAAACTCAAACCTTGAGCAACATTTTATGTCATTTTTGGGAAAAACAAAGGTATAGGATTTATTTCTTAAAAAATAAAAATAAATGGCGCGTTCCATGTCACTTGACTTTAGATTTTCAATGGATGTGGTGAAAGTTTTGTCATGAAATGTGTTATTTGTAGTAGTGTCAACTTCATACATGGAAGCACATTTATTCACATTCCCCTTTTTGTTGGTAAAAGAAATAGGTAGATAAAAATGGAGTGTTTAAAATCCTCCTAAACTAAGTAGAGAATATACTCTACTCCCTTTGAGAGTTTACTTCTCCACCTTTGAGAAAAACAATCAAAGCTCATAGATCACAAAGTATCAAGTAGAGAAAGGGAATAAGGAGAAGGAGAACAAACACATAAGCATACGAATCCATGCACGATTTATTTAAAATTCCTAGCTCAGGTGCTATGAAGAAGAAACTTTATTTAGGAAGAGATTTTATAAAAATTTGTACGAGTTGATAAGATGAGGTCATAAATTCAAGTATGCTTTTATATTTTTCCACGTGATCCTTAATAAAATGGTGTCTAACTTCAATGTGTTTAGCCCCAGAGTGAAGAATTAGGGTTTTAGAGAGGTTTATGGCACTTACGTTGTCGCATCTTATCGGGAAAACTCCAAGATTAACACCATAACCATTTAATTGATGTTTAATCAAGATAACCTTAGAGAAATAGCAAACTACAATAATGTATTAACCCTTGGTTGTGGATAACACGGCACTTGCTTGTTTCTTGATATGCTAGGAGACAAGTGATTTCCCAAGTAAGTGGTGTCATACCCCAATTTTTGACCCTAAGATCATACATCATTCGCATATCAATCATCAATCAAGAGTTTCAACTTAAAGCTCTGTTTTTGGTGTTGTGCTCATTTCATCTGTAAGGGGGATCATTGAGCACAATGTTTATTTAGTTTGTATATGTTATACTAACCAAAATACCAAAAATATTGCCTTGTGCTTTTGTATGTTTGTGTTTTGTAGGTACCAAGTCAAAATATCCATCAAAAAGGCATTTTTCATCATTCTCCAGCAAGAAATCGATTTGCGTAAGAGTGAAATCGATTGCACCAACTGTTTCTGCACCAGATTTGCTTCTGTCATCAGTGCAAATCGATTTGTAAAAGACAACAATCGATTTGCATGGCTATTTTTGCCCCAGATTTTGCCTTTTTCAGCAGTACAAATCGATTTGCATAAGATGTAAATCGATTGCACCAGTGCGAATTTTGAAGAATGAAGGTGATTTTCAGCTTTTGAGGAGTGTGTCACCACTTTCATGTGTGGGGTGAATGTTCTAGATAGCACAATCTATTTCCTACATCATTTTGATCAATATTATCATGTACCTTCATTTGATGACATAAACACCATTGAATCATAATTTTGGCTCCAAATTCATTTACCAAACCTAATTTCATTTACCAAGCCTAACTCCAAACCACCATTAATTCCAAGCCTAAATCCTATAAATAGAGGCATTCACCTCTTCATTCAACCAGTTTTGAAAGCCAAATAAACTTTTTCCTTTTCTCTCCTCATCCTTTTCTAAACTTCTCACTCAAAGTTCATTCCCATAGAATTAGTAAGATTCACCTTGAATCCTACTAATTTTGAACTAAACCTTAATCCTTTCACTCTTTTCTTTTGTTGTTCATCATCAATTGTGGAAGATCAAAGCATTTGTGGTTGTGTTCTTCAAGTAGACTCAAAGTTTGTGAAAGAAGTGGTAATTCTCTTGATCCATTCCATAATCAAATATGTGAACCTTTGTTGTTTGTGTGTGATGCATCTTTTGTGCTACATTGATGATATTTGCTTTCTTATTTGATGTATTTTCGTGCTCAAGTTGATGCAAGATCACAAGGTGTTTGGTTTTACGTTTAAATAAGTTTTCTTCTCTTTATTTGCTTCTTCTTTTTTTTTTGAAAAACTGTGCAGTGCAAATCAATTTGCATCTTGTGCAAATCAATTTACACAGTTGTTTTCTGCGTAGAATTTGAAAATCTGAGTTATGCAAATCGATTTACACTTTGTGAAAATCGATTTGCAGCTAACAGAATATGGTTTTTTGCCTTTTTAACCTTGTTTTTTGTATCTCTTCTTCCTCTACTTCAATAATATCATTGGATCTAGGATGTTGATAGGTTTGAAAGAACCAAATCCATAATTTTAGATGAGTGATATTAATGATAGTTTGAGTGATTTTATTTTAATGTATCTTTATTCTTCTTCTCCTTCTTTTTCTTTTGATCGATGAAAGTTTTCAATATCTTGAGAGTTCTTATGGATATTCTTGATGAAAACGAGATCGTTACCTATTTTCTTTTCGTGCGGTATTGCTTTCGGAGAGTGATCTATATATCAAATCTCTCGCATGCATTAGCACATAAATTGTTGACCGGCCTCGTTGTAGTGTGAGTTCTACATAAATAACTTGGCGATCTGCTTAACATACGCAACATTTCGTGTCCCGAATAAAAGATCTAATATGGCAGAGAATTGTATGCGGTTGACTTAAGACTTATGGAAGTTTATCGTGTTGTCGCTATGATTTTATCAAGCTTCTGGTTAACTTCCATTAAATTTAAATTTGAGAACATCCTTCACTCACCATTGATTTTTATGACTAACACTTTGATGATATACTTGACAAGTTTCAAGATGGTCATCTTTAACAATTAACTTTAATTTTCGCACTTTATTATATTGTCCTTTATATTTCTCTCTTTATGCTTTATTTTATCACTCATCATGTTTATGTTTCCGCTATTTTCCCTTTGTCCATTTGGACGCTTTGTTTATGTTTCCGCTATTTTCTCTTTGTCCATTTGGATGTTTATTTTCGTTACTTTCTTTTTGTCCATTTAGACCATACTCTATTTTTTGTGCTAAAACATTAATAAACAACTGAAAATCTTAAAAAAATACAAAAGACCCTATGGATTATTGGTTACTATCCCGAGTATTTTGGAGACTTGGACTTGTTTGACTTAGTACCTCTGGACCATGTTATGCTGTTCTTACTCTGTCTGTTATTCTGTCTGGCATTGGATTGTTGTCTGTTTGTGTGTGCATGTATTCCCTCGAAAGCCCTTGATCGTTAATTCCAAGGCATCGTGATAAGGATTTCGCCCATATATAGTCGTTACTCTGTCCAATTTTCGTCATAATTTTAATGTACTTAATGCAAAGTCATGCTAAAGATAATAAGTTCATTTGGATACCCAAGTTGTAATGCGTCGGTTTAGTGTTGGTAGTCCAAAGGATGAGAAATCTACCTTGACTCTTAATGTCAAGTGTTGGATTCTTTTTGGTTAGATCGTTCTTTTCCTTAGCTTTTATTTTATGCTCTAGGATAGCCTCTTCATCTCCTCCCCTTCTTAGATTTTCAAAATCTTCTCTCTTTTTCAAAATCTTCTTATGTTTGCAATCTTTTTTTTTATATATCTTTCTTAAAAAATATCTTTTGCCCTTGGTGGCTTTTTCTTCAAAGTTTAGACACGATTAATTGTTGTAGTGAGTTGCGATACCCTGTGATTTTGAAATTGATTGATATAATGAGATCTTTTCCACATTAGAGAGCTAGTGGCATGTTGAATGCAGTATAGGGCAAGCAACAAAAAAGATTTGGAAATATTGATTCGGGAATTATCGTCCACAGAGATGGAGAGATGCCATTCAACAGTTTCTACGGTTTCGAGCTTGAGTTTGAATGAGCAAAAAGTAAACAAAGATATAGACAGGAAAAGAATGAACACATTCTTAGAAGAGAAATAACTTATCAGGAATGTAAATATATTCACTCTTCACAAACATACACTTACCAACCCGTTATACTCAACCTACGATACTCATCCATGTCATCACGTATCTCTCACATAAGCGTCCATCTCTGGAGCACAAACAAGATCATCTCACAACTAAGGTTATCTCTAACGCGAAGTCGCGAGAACATTCGTATTCTCGCGTCGGCGATCTCTCGCGCGCCGCTCAAACACGAAAGCATTAAGTACAGATACCCACAGTGAATGCTAGCTCTAAATCCATCTCTAGAGTTCAGAAACTAACAGATAATCATCCTAGATAAGGATTCAAGAAGTTTATCTCTAAAGCACCCCAAATCCCCAGCATAGAGCAAAAATCCAGGATAACATCAACACAGATTCGTAAAGCAAGTTAAATATAACATTATAATCGGTAAATATACATAAGATTCAAGTAAATATACAAACAAACCCAACCAAAGAGAAATACACAAAGAAGAAGAGAAATGAACCGAAAATCTCCCGGTTTGTCAGCTCCGTTCGACGCTCAATCCACCCCCGATCATCCTTATGCAACCTCCGAAGTTGTTTTCTAAGCTAATCTACCCTAAGAATGAAGGTTTGATGATTTGGGAACAATTACCCCAAAACATAACCTAAAAATGTGATTTTTACCCCTATTTAACGAGCTGATATCTGTCATGGTCGCTCAGCGGAGGTACTCCCGCTTAGCGGCTGGCAGCAAAAGTGAAATCTTGTTTTCGCCATAAGTTGAGAACCGTAACTCCGAATTGCGCCCGGTTCGAAGCGTTGGAAAGCTTATTCAATGCTATTTATAATAATGAATGAATGGAAACCAAAATGATGATTTTTATCATCCTTATTTTGAGTCTTTGGAAGTCCGCTTGATGGTGGCTAAGCGGGCTTGCACCAAAACTGCGAAGTCGAAGCCGTGCCTTTGACACTTTATTCCTCAAGGCTCCAATAAGCATGAATACCTATAAAAACAAAGGAAAAACTATCAAATGGTATAAAAGTATATGAAAATACAACTATTCACAAAGTATACGTATTTATACACAAAACGGAGAATTACTCAAACGGTATTAACAAAAGCATCGATAAGTGCCACTATTTACATACTCAAAACATCGACATTTTGGCACTTATCATGGCATACTTGTTGATTTTCATCCGAGTTGGAGCCCTTCTTTCATTTGTGATGCAAAGAATCCATTTGTTCTCATGATCAAGATCAATGGCTGAGTATTCTTTTCGACGACGATAAAGTGTCTATTCCTTTTAAAAATCCTTTTCCCTTTTAAGTGGAACTACATTAGCTCTGACTTCTCCATTGCACCGAGAAGGTATGTAGGCACAAGATGTAATGTCTTGTCGAGCTTATTTTAAAAATTCAAACAAACCTTTCTTTTGCACACACACAACACAGATTTTCAAAAAGGTTCCTGTGGAGTACCACTGATATGATGGGTGCTTAAAATCTTCCCCTTGTATAATCAACACCCGTACCTAAGATCTTTTCTTTTTGTTTTAAAAACAAACTTTGGATTTTCTTCGTTATTTTCCCTTTTCCTTTGTAAATAATAAAGCGCGGTGGCGACTTTCACAGAAATAATGAGTCGAGTCAACTAATGGCTTCGTTCTCATATTTTCCCCGCTACAAGTGGCATGTATCGTTAGTACTTTTTCGATCCAATTTTCTCCAGCAAAATAATAATTGGTGTACCAAACTAAGTTATAATCATTTCCTTAGGGTACCATAGACCCTTAAGTTATAATAATTGGTGCTTGAAAACGAGCCCAAAGACAAACAACAAACATGATATCAGGACTAGATGCGATTAGATAGAGAATAAAGCTTATCATACCTTGGTATTTGCTTTTTGCAATTGGTTTTCCATTTTTATCCTTGTCGAGGATGTGTGATATTGACATTGGGGTTGTTGTTTCTTTGGACTTCTCCATGTCAAACCTTTTAGCAATTTTGTACAGTATTTAGCTTGTTTTGTGAAGGTTTCTTCTTTAGTCAGATAGATTTGAAGTCATATGAATTATCGAAGCCTCCCCATCATTGACATTTTGAACTCTTTCTACATCATTTTAGAAAATTTCTTGCACAAATATTCGCTAAAAGCACCGAATATGATACCATCAATGTAAATTTGAACTAATAAGATGTTATGTTTGGTTTTCTTGATAAAGAGAGATTTATCAACTTGTCCACTTTGTTTCACTCCATATAGTGCTTTCTTAAGCTTGAATATATGATCTAGAAAGGTTGAGTTGATAAAACCTGAAGGTTAATCAACATATGTCTCCTCTTGAATGTAGCCATTAAGAAAAAGCGTTTTTTACATCCATTTGAAATAATTGGAAATTAATTATGCAAGAGAAGGCTTATAACAACCTTATGGCTTCTAATTTAGCCATAGGAGCATAGGTTTCATGGAAATTTATTCATTCACGTTGATTGTATCTTTTCGCTATGAGTCTGACTTTATTTTTTAAAACATTGCAATCTCCATCCAACTTGTTGCGAAAGACCCATCAGGCACCAATCACTAGATTAGCTAAAGCTTTAGAAACTAGTTCCAAACATTGTTTTCTTCAATTTGATTTATGCCTTCATAAGCTTTTGCGTCAAATTTTTCGTGGTTATTCTTTTGTTGTTAAGGATAAAGCATTTGTATCCTAAAACATGCAAGTGAGAGATATTTGACTTTATTTCTTTACATAGTTCTTAGGGCGTCCACTTTAAAATTAGTCTTATTAAAACACAATTCATAACATAGCAAGCAATCACTACTACAAATTTAATCTATAATAACACTAATTTAATAGTTTTGTTTTATAAAATGCTATTAAATGCTTCACTTCGAGACTTACAATAGTGCTTTTATACCGGGCACTATTATAAGTTTACTCCTATAATAGCATTAGATTTTTAAAATTAAAATAAAAAATAGGTAAGGATATGCTATTATATGTTGCTCCCAATAAATTTTAAAAAGAAACTATTTTTGCACTGTGTTTATAATATGATTTTGTTTCTATTAAAGAACTATTATAAAGTGTACTAAAATTGAATTTTTTATGGTTAGATTTCATGATAGCGATTTATTAAAAGCGCTATTATAGACTATTAAAATTAAAAAATTAAAATTATATTATACTCTCTTTGTCTCAAAATAAATGTCACATTTGTTAAAATTATTTGTTCTAAAATAAGTGTCACTTTTTGTTCCCAATGCAATTTTAGTTTTTATCTTCCAATTATATCCTCTAATTAATTTTTTTGATTTACTGTTTCTCTCACATTGTATTAATGATAATAAGAATACACCAATAAGGATAATTTAGTAAAATTGTCATTCTCTCTCTTTCATTTATCACATTTTCTTAATCTGTGTGAAAATGTCAACTATAATATTTATTTTAGGACGGAAAGAGTATATAATAAAACAAGCTTTAGTGATGATCATTATGTCCTTAGATAAAATATGATTTTTGTTTTAAATAAATGATTGTGGCTGTATGACATCTTCCTTGTAGTGTTAATAGCAAATCTTGAAAATAAGAAAATGGCTAATGATTATCCTTCCTTCCCTTTTCTTTCATTTTTTTTACATAAAACCAAGAAAAGAAAAAGGGTCAATCCTAATTAAGTTTTATTTTTTCAAATCAATATGTATTTTTTTTATAATCAAATACATATATTAAAAGGATGTATTAGGAGTACTCAAACCCAACAATAACAATAAAAATAAATTACATATACAACAGGTTTTTACAAACACAGACCCTGAAAAACTGTTAGAAAAATCAATTCAAGTCAAATGGAATCGAGGTTAGAATCGTGAACGGAATCACTTTCCTTATAAGTATTTCAAGCACTCTCAATATGTCTTAGAGTCGGAACGCAGGAATACCCAGGATACTTTAGCCTTTTATCGAGTTTGCGTAAGACCGACGAAAACTCGGATGTAGCGAAGATTGTCTGGAATTTTAGTGAATATGATAGGCTTGTTAGATATACAGTTCTGTTATTAATTTCGGAATCCAGAATGAGGTTTTTATAAGCCACTTTAGTATTGTTTCATAAGGTAGCGACCCTTGGCGAAACAATTCCTTTTTCCAAAAGTTACAATGCTTGGCCTATTGCAACATTTACTAAGAGTTGCATATTTTCATTATGCAACACTTCACGAAGTGTTGCCTATTTATGATTCAAACTACAAACAGCCTATTGCAACACTTCACGAAGTGTTGCCTATTTTCATATTCAAAATACAAATTTCACATAGATATTTTCTTGTCATTTTGGAACACACCCATGATGATTAAAATTATTAAGTATTAATAATTTCCAACAATCTCCCACTTGTTCTAATAATGACAAGATCAATTCCAGAAAAAAGGGAAAAAGAATGTTAATACAATTAAGTATCTTTCGATTTTAAACTTAATCTTAGTAAGGATAACGCAAAGTCTAATCGGAATATT
Organism: Vicia villosa; assembly: GCF_029867415.1. NCBI lineage: Eukaryota > Viridiplantae > Streptophyta > Magnoliopsida > Fabales > Fabaceae > Vicia > Vicia villosa. The sequence continues at coordinate 353,412 of NW_026705785.1, read as the reverse complement.
AGGTAGCAATGTTTTTAAACGATTAATCCATATGATTATACCGGCATTACGTTACACACATTCTTTAAGGGTTCTTCGCCCACATTTCTCGCCTAGCACTTATTTATGGCCATATGCTATCATGTTTCGTGAATTTTTTATGAGAGAAACTCCAACTCTCACTTTGAGACGACACCATCTTGAAGTTCACATAGGTGAAGTTCATATTGTGTCCTTTTCCATGAGACACATACCCTCGGTATTGAACTTCATTAAGAGTTTAAAAGAAAACTCAACCCTCATTTTTAAGGTCAACATTATCACGAAATGTTTGACAATTATCCAAATCAAAGACTTGTTGTTACCCATTGAAAATCTTGAGGTTAATGTTCTGTTAATGTAAGATTGGGTTACCGCCGTTTCGGAACTCTTACTCAAGGAGTTTCAACCCCATACCTTTCGAGGTTGTTTTTACCAAGTCTCTGGCCAGTGGCTTAGTAAATGAATTTCCCAAATTATAGATCGATCGTATATATGTGAGAAAATGATTACATATTTAATCAATTTTCTCAAGAATGTATAAGGCCTCAGTGCCCAGACTTTCAATTTTACACTTATCTGAATTCTCTAGCTAAATTGGCTTGACTAGCACATTGTGTTAACACCTTTGAAACAATGTATTTAGCCAATGGAACTTCCGACAGAAGGTCCCTCAACCATTTAATTTCTTTGACCAATGGAAGCGAGATCTACACAACATGGCTACATGATCAAGAGAGTGATGCATGTTTGTTTCTTACTCTTCCAAGAAATCTCACCTCCAACTAGTTTAAGTATCCACTCAGTTGTAAATTTATGATCTTCAGCACTCGATATCTAACTCATATTGGTATATCCTTTTAATATGGTAGGAACCTACCATAATGAATATCAAGATTTTGGTTTTAAAAGAAAATAAAAATCCTTATGATGGTCTTTCAATGCTCACCATTTGGATTGCTAGTAAATCTACTCATTTACTATTTGCAAGTGCTATATCGCATATAGTGCATTGCGAACTTATCAAGAATTTTCTCAACAAAGTGTATTTGACTAAGTTCATAACCCCCGCTATTTTTGCATTACTTTGATCGAAAAGAGTGTCCACTATTTCAAGATTTTTTCATCTTGAATGTGGAAGCTAGAAACTTCTTTATTTCTAAGATTCAATTCATCTCAATTCTAATGATCACGATGTAATCAACATAGAGACGATGAAATATCACAATATTCTTACACAATTTTGTGTACAAACACTTATCACAAGAATTAGATAAAGAAGGTTTTTAGATAATCATGCATGATGATGGAAGAAGGTTTTTAGATGAAGTGAGAGATACAATTATGAGCAATTTAAAATAAAGAGTATGAATTGCAATGAGTACCTTAGTTATGTTCACTTCTCTCAAATCTTCTCTTGAACTTCTATGTTCAACCTTCTTGATCAACTATATCATTGATGTGCATGACATTTTTGATCCTTTTCTTCTTTGATAATCTTTATCTTCATCAAAACTAAATATAAGATATATTCTTCACAATCTCTCCATTTTTGATGATGACAAACTCTTTGAATTCTTGTTTTGATAATATTGAAAATTTTCCCCATAACTTTTGTGTCTCCCCTTTGATTTGTGAACTTTGCAATGACAAAGTTAAACTTTTTATGTCATTGTTTTGATGCTTGTTTCATATCATCTATAATATAAGAAAATTAATGGCTCTGGAAAACACCAATTTAACCTTTTATCTTTGTCCTCCACCTCATCATTTTAGGGGCATTTTTTGTCCAAAATTTACTTTTTCTAACCAGTATGTACTTTTAGTTTCAAGTCAATGACAATTACTTTCATTTGTGAACAAATTTATAAAATTTGTTGTCTTTCATAGTTCATGTGGAACAAAATGTAACTGAAAAAGTACATATTTTTAAACTGAAAACACATTTTACATGTCCAGTATTTTCCTCCCCAAGAACTAACTTTTCTGCCTTAGAACCTATGCCAATACACACACGCAACGTCCATTCTCTCTCATCAGAACAACTTCTCTCTCTTCGCATTTCTCACTCTTCAACTCGACCTTCAGCTTTCTTCTTCTTCAACTTTTGTTTCTCACACAAAAGTTCTTCAACTCCCCAAGCTCTCTGTTCTTCAAAATATTTTTCCTTTTTTATCTCTCCCGAAGCCTCTCATGATGCTTCTTCTTACTTTTTTCCTTCTTCCTCTTTTACTTTGTATTTTGTTCAGCTTCTTTCTTCTTCCTCTTCACTTTTTTCTCTTTCTGCTTTTGGACAAGTGATACAGATCTCAAAGCAAAGAATCATCATATGAGATAAATCTATAATCCTGTTTACAAAATGTTGTTTCGATTTCAAGCAAAAATTATGGAGATTTTCTTTTGGGATGTCGATTCGATTTCAAGCGAAGAAGATGGAGATCTGTTTGTGGGTTATGGTTTAGTTTCAAGCGAAAATTTGATGGCGATGGATCTGACTTTTTGGCGATTTCACGGTGGTGTGCGATTTGGCAGTGGTATATCTGTCATAAAGCTTCAAACTTTTTGCATATATTCAAATGTGTAATATTCCATTGTTTTGATTGTTTTGTTTCTATATAATTTTACATGTGTAATATTCCTTTTTTTCAAGTCAAGTCCAATCCCTGAAAGTGTAAGTTATTTGATTTTACTACTAACTATTCTTCTCTATTTACTTGAATGTTTCATGTCTAACATGTTTGCAACTTTGTGACAGAATGATGGTGATGCAAAAATAGTTGGGAATAATTTTAATGAGATTGTCATGGATGAATCAAAAGATGTTCTCCTTGAGGTACAATTTTGACCCTCTAGGTGAAATTGTCTTCGCAGCATCAGTGGAAACTCATTTAGCCTTGATTGTTAGCATACTAACAAAGTCTTATTTGTTTCAGGTCCATTTGTGAAGAAACTAAGTGGTACGGGAAAGACGATTCTGATTTGCACCAGCCCGGATCTCAATAATTTTGGAGTCGGGCTGTGTCGAATGGGTAGTTGAATTTGAGCCTTCAGTATTCGTAGATTGTGAGCAGTGTGGGATATAATAAGATTTGCAGTTCTGAAGTGTGAGATATAATCCTATTTTGATTATTTCTCAACTAACTGAGAAATAATCAAAATTACAATGACCTGTAATAATCCATTTTATCGAAAACTATTTATTTTTGATAATTCCAAAATACTTTTTGGTGTTGTGATGAATTCTAATCAAATCAAGAAATTTTATAGCTTGCAGATCATGAACGACTATTGCTCCACTCAAGCGAATGAAAATTTTGCTACAGGTTAGTTTGTTTGTGAATGAATCTCTAAACCACCAGAAGCCCAAATATGTTCTTGCATCAAATAATATGCAATGATAAGGCATACTACCACCCTAACTGTCTTGCTTTTAAAGGTGTTTGCAAGTAGATCAGGAGCAACAACAATAAGAAGAATCAAAGCAGCAGGCAATTCTAGCCAATCTGCGATAACCGTGACGAAAAATTAGAAATTATTCCGGGGAAAGTGTTTTGTGGTTTTCTTTCTTTTTTCATTATTTCATCAGTGGTAGTTATGCTGCTGGGTGCATAATTGGAGGATGACTTATATTTGGATCCGGTAATTGGTAGTGGAGTGTTGTATCTGTTTTTCGGCGTAGTTGCGAATTGGATTTGAAGTCGTTTTTTTTTTGTTTCAGTATGTGTGATAACAAGTTGGTATGAATAGTGCGGGCGACATTATGTTTGTTCTGATCTTGGTGCGAGCGTGTTTTCGTTGCTGCTGTATCTACTTTTGTATATTTGTAGGATGTTGTTGTTATTATGGAGCCTGTGTGTTTTTTAAGTCTATTGTTTTCTAATGAAGTTACCTTTTGTTGAATTTTAGATGTTTATTTTAAAAGATCAAATAAATGAGTGTTTATTTTAGATTTTATATTGGTTTGACCACTCTTAGCATGATGCATGAGATAAATGCAGTAGATGGGTGGCTCATTTCAAATGCCAACAATCAATTACAGATAATAAAGATTATTTCATAAATATATTAAAAAACACGTACTACCACATTTCAATATATGAAAGAGTTTATCATCCTTTGTATTTTATAGATAAATTATTTATGTTAAGAATGAAAGATTATCCAACTTAAATATTACTAACATGTATTTTTAGTGTACACATTAAAAAAGAAAAAATTATGTATTAAATAATTAAACGTTAAACTTTAAACATTAATGTATTGTTTACAATGAAAACTACATATCATCAGTTGAGATCATGTCATTTTGGTCTCATAAAGTAATTACTCAACCTATAATATAAAAAAAATAGATGTTTTAAAATCTTTCATATACTCTTTTTTCTTATTCTGCCATCTCATCAAATTGAGAGCAATTTGTGTCTAAAATTTACTTTTTCTAACAAATAATGTCACTTTTTCTATTTCAACTACAAATTTGTTTTATTATGCCTTTAGTTGTCAAGTTTGGATCAATTGATGTTGTCATGTGATTCAATTATAATATCCTTCTTTTTTTTAATTCTACTACGTACTTTTTGTTACCTTTCTTTCATTTTATACTATTATTTCTTTCACTTCTATCTAACAAAAAAAACTCAACATTTATTCCTTTCATCTCTTATCTCACCAAATTAATATTAAATAACATTTAATTATATAATTAAATATGTTTTCAGTCTTATAAATATAACAAATTTTCATGTCTCTAAATATATTTTTAATAATATAGATTATGATTTTTTTAAATAAAAATAATATTTATATATGGGAAAAATTTTATTATTGATCTATATATTTTTATATACGAAAAATGATATTTATGATCTAAATATTTTTTATTAAAAAATGGTATACGGAAAAAATTTATTATTGATATAAATTTTTTTATATACGAAAATTTACTATTGATCCAAATATTTTTGTAAATAATACCTAAATAAAAATAATATTTGTATATGGGAAAAAATCTATTATTTATCTATATATTTTTATATACGAAAAATGGTATTGATGATCAAAACATTTTTGATTCAAAAATGGTATTTATGATCAAAAATTGTTTACGGGAAAAAATCCCATTATTGATCTAAATATTTTTATATACAAAAATTTACGATTGATCCAATATTTTGTAAATGAAACCTAAACAAAAATAATATTTACATACGGAAAAAAATTTATTATTTATCTATAAATTTTTATATACGAAAAATAGTATTTATGACCATAATACTTTTGATTCAAAAGTGGTATACGGGAAAAAAATTTATTATTGATCTAAATATATTTATATACGAAAATTTACTAGTGAACCAATGATACCTAAACAAATATAATATTTGTATACGGGAAAAAATTTATTATAGATCTATATATTTTTATATACGAAAAATAGTATTTATGATCCAAATATTTTTTATTCAAAAATAGTATAAGGGAAAAATCTATTATTGATCTAAATATTTTTATATATAAAAATTTACTATTGATCCAAATATTTTTGTAAATGATACCTAAACAAAAACAATATTTGTATACGGAAAAAATTTATTATTGATCTAAATATTTTTATATACGAGAAATGATATTTATGATCAAATATTTTTGATCCAAAAATAGTTTACGGGAAAAAATTTATTATTGATCTAAATAATTTTATATGCGAAATTTTTATCATTTATCTTAATATTTTTTTTCTTTTTCTAACCTTTTATTTAAAATAAATATTTTAAGTAAACAAATGCGCGTAACAGACCAGAACCCGTGCGTATGGACGGGTTTGTTACTAGTTATTAATTAGAGCAACATACATATAAAAAGCAGTATTTATATGCCACTAATATAACGCAATGTATGGCGATCAATATACCGAAAGAAGACAACATACGATCCGTTAAATGTTTATGTTGTAAAACTTTTCAAAACTGTAACTATACACATATCCAGTAATCAATATTATAACTTAGGGAAATTCAATCCATAAGACAATGATTGTTGATTCCAGTAATAAAATAAACTATGAAAGTATGTAAAAAGAGATCAATACCATGTAGACCATTATCAATGCATATTTTCAAATGCAGGCCATTACCGTCTGCTTCTCATAATATATTGAACTGAATCATATGTAATAGTTCAATTCAATTTTAAGGTAGTATACTCTAACACGTATGTGATACTTTGATTCAATTTTTATAGACTTATATGCACGATAAACATGTCAAATATAATGATACATATTAACATAAATGTTAATATATGAAATGATGAGATTAATCTATTGATTAATCATTTTCGAAAAATCACAATATCGCTAATCAATGTTTTGATACCAATTCATTGAAATTTTCATATTCAGAATCTGATATTATGATTTGTACGGTGCTCTAATATTTAAGAGACACAATGAAAACATACCCGAATCCATGATGACAAATTTGTTCTTGATTTGATTTACGTACTCTCTCATTTTTCTAATGCTTGAAATGGAAACCTCGAATGTCATTATTTGGAATACTTATAAGATTGTTAGAAAAATCAATTCAAGTCAAATGGAATCGAGGCTAGAATCGTGAACGGAATCACTTTCCTTATAAGTATTTCAAGCACTCTCAATATGTCTTAGAGTCGGAACACGGGAATACCCAGGATAATTCATCCTTTTATCGAGTTTGCGTAAGACCGACGAAAACTCGGATGTAGCGAAGATTGTCTGGAAATTTAGTGAATATGATAGGCTTGTTAGATATACAATTTTGTTATTAATTTCTGAATCCACAATGAGGTTTTTATAGGTCACTTTAGTATTGTTTCATAAGGTAGCGACCCTTGGCGAAACAATTTCTTTTTCCAAAAGTTACAATGCTTGGCCTATTGCAATATTTACCAAGAGTTGCATGTTTTCAATCTGCAACACGTCACAAAGTGTTGCCTATTTCTGATTCAAACTACAAACAGCCTATTGCAACACTTCACGAAGTGTTGCCTATTTTCATATTCAAAATAAAAACTTCACATAGATATTTTCTTGTCATTTTGGAACACACCCATGGTGATTAAATATTATTAAGTATTAATAATTTCCAACAAAAACTACACCAATCAACCTAAAGAAACTCCTTGAAATTCTTAGAGAAGACAAAAAAATCATTCCCACGATCTAATCTTATCAAAATTCAATATCTCTTTAATGTCTACAAAGCCCCTTGAAAAGAGAACTTCACTCCTACTTAACCTGAGGAACTAGCACACCCAAGTCCAAAAAAATCAACATAACTTCCCTAAGACACTTGAACCCAAACAAGCCCTAAGCTGCTCCAAATTCTCAAACGGTTTCAGCACCTTATCTCACCATGAGCATCTCAACCATATACATATCTATTCCACACTTTACTGCTATCTATTAAAGAAAATATGGACATCATCTGTTTCCTCTTTAAAACACAAAGGAAAAATCAAATTGTTCACCCCATTGATGATGCCTCTTCTTTCCAATTCTGATTTGTTTGGAAACGTATTGAGCAACAATCTCCAAGCAAAAATCTTCACCTTACTTAGAAATTTTGTTTTCCTCAGATAATTCAGAACCCGCTGCGCACCCGCTGGTACAACAGTATCTTATTGATCCAATTCCAACAGCACTTCATAGCTCTTTTTTCGCAGAAAATTAATTTACATGATTCCACCAAAACAAACTCATCCTCAACTAATTGGCACGGTTGAATTCCCAGAAGAATAAGTTTTAGTCTGTTGTATTATAAGATTGCCTCATCAGTTAATTCACTCCACTTAACCCACACATCCAAAAAATACTGATTCCCAAGCCAATACTTCTTTCTTCTAGCAAAATCCATTAGTTCATTGACAACCATAACTTCATCCATCATATGCCTATTAGGGATAAAATCTTATTGATGAATAGATATCAGTTTCCCCACAACCCTCATAATTTTACCGTACAAAATCTTAAATATGATTCTATACATAGATCCCACTAAGCAAATAGGTCTGAAGTCCTCTAAGCATTGATGATTAGTTGTCTTAGGAATCAATGCTATGAATGAAGTTTAAAATTCCTTTGGAAGTTTATTATTCCAATAGAACTCATTCACACACCCCACCACTTCCTCCTCAATTATGTCCTAACAATTCTTTAAAACACAAAGATTATAACTATTTGACCCAAAAATTTTGTCACCATTACAATTCTGTACCACCTCTTGGATTTCCTAATATTCTAGAAATGATGAATTTTCACTTGAAAGAACACTATAATGCACTCCATAAAGCTGGGCCATATATATTCCCTCTCTTGAAATCTCTTCTCAAAATGATTCCTTGTTTCACTCTTGATATCTTCACCTGATCAATTCTCCCCATTGATATATCCAAACCCACTATAATGTTCCTTTTAAATATGATCTTAATTTATTTGTGGAAGAACTTTGAGTTTGCATCACCCTTTCTGATCCACTTGTATATGGACTAATGTTTAAGAATACTCTCCCTGTCTTGCATAATTTTTCATGCTATGCTTGAGCCAACATTTATATCCTCTACTAACTTCAAACAATCCTCCCTTGCACTTTCTGCTTTCTGCTACTAAAGCATCAAACTCATTAATCTTGAAAAATTCATTCACCTGTAGATCTGGAATTCCAAAGACATTATATTTCAAGATTTCAGATGTTCTTTGAGTAGCTTCAACTAGGGGTAGAAAACGGACATGCCCGCCTCTCAAAAAAATAGGGAGCAACGGGGTCGGCTTTGTTTAGAGTGTTTGGCGGGGCAGGCCCGTAGACATTGCACCTTTTAAATCTAAAATTTGTAAAATTTCATAATAATGTCCGTGCCTGCAAAAAAATAGGGCGGAGCGGGCAGACATATTATAGTGTAAAGATCTAAAACCTTAGCATGCCCATAATTTTTTTGACAAAATAGGCATGTCCGACAGGCCAGACCCGTTTTATCATCCACAACTTAAGCTTTTCCTTAAGTATGAAATCAACTTTAGCTGTTACCACATTGAAATTTACTCTACGTGCTTTTCACTCAATACAAACCAATCAATTCAAGTTCATAATATTTACGGACACAGGATCCATGACATAGATGGATGTAACACCCTTCTAAACCCCCGCGGAAAATATAATAATAATAATCAGAGTAAACATGAAATACAAGGATGTCACAATTTCTTTAACATAAAATACCATAGTCATTTGTCATGCCACATGAGGAACCATTTAATATAAACAAAATTCATGTTCAACACAGCGGATTATAACTCATAACATTGCATATTCATCATCCATGCAAGTTACTACAATACAATTATAAATCATCAAAGCCAACAGAGTAATTCGTCTCTAAACTAGCGTTCCCCAGTGTTACAATCAGAGCATGACTCGACACGAACTATGGACTAGCCTACGAGCTATCCGTACCCAATCAAGAAGCCGCTACATCCTTAATCTGAAATCATCAAAGTAAGGGTGAGTTTCATTCGAATTAATAAGCATTATGCAGTCATAAGCAATAAAATCTCATAGTAATTATCATCCACTCAATCATACACATAATCGGAATTATTACAACAAACAAGCATCAATTCAACAATATTGGCCATCGGCCCACAACTCGTCAATTTCATCAATGATCAAGTTATATTAACAACATCACCTTAATACATCAATCATGTAAACACACCAAGGCATAACACTGGATCTCATCCAATCATGTTATAACCAATGCATATGATTCAACTGACACTATGCATGTGGTACCAAAATTCGTGAATCATATCACAGGACTTCTCTCTTTGATACTGCCCTATAGTCGCTCACACCCCACATGGGCACACGACTACTGCCTCATCGCTCACACCCCACATGGGCACACGATGACTTCCCGCTAATCTCCGCACAATGGGAATTAGCCTTCCAATGCAAATGATTTATGAATAATGCACACATGACACATACTTACATCATCATACCTCATCATCATTCCGATGCTTAACATCGCTTATCACCTCTTACCAATAACGTCACAACAAGTATGTACATGTATAAGCATCATTCAATCATTCACATACATACACCACATCATCACAATAACATACACATCATAGTAATGTTAATTGCCACCATAACCAACATATTAATATTAACAACATATTAATATTCACAATCATCAATCATCACCATCATCATACATCGTTACATCTATCATCATTACACACCATGTAATAAATTGATAAAACAACTCAACAACATAATCACAAAACATGTATTCATTTACGACATGTTATAAACCAACATCACCCAATGAATATCATAATCCCATCACCAATACCAAACATGTATCAATAATCATATATAAATAAGCACATATACATATACTATATTCCAATTCATCAACAATCAAATCGAATTAAAATAAAGTCGGCCACTGCCCGTTTCATCACTTTATCAAATAAAGCATCTCATTAGCTTCGCAACGCCCAAAACGGCACATAAAACAGATACACGGATCAAAAGTTACGGGTTTTCAAAGATAAAACATTTTCAGGAAAAATGCTGCAGAACCCGGGTTGTCCCTACGTGGGAACCGGTTCCTGGCTGCATCCAGAATCACGTCTCTGATTTTTACTATGGGGAACCGGGTTGTCCCTACATGGGAACCGGTTCCCAGCTGCCCAGAATCCATATTTCTCTGTTTTTACAAGGGGGAACCGGTTCGTCCCACATGGGAACCGGTTCCTACGTACCTGCACAGCCAAAATCACTATTTTGACAGCTTTTACCCTATCCCATATCCCCAATTTCAGGTACATACGAACATAGCACACAAATACCATCAGTTTGCACATCATAACATATTTCAGACAAGTTTTATACAAGTATTAACACATATAACATGAGTATTAACAAAATCATGTAATTCATACAATTCATCAAAACCTAACATAATTCCCAAACCCGACACGTACGATTGAACTAGATAACAATCCTAATCAATCCTACTACCTACAATCGCATAAGGATTACTAACCCGAAGAATCCCCCCTTACCTCAGAGTCGAATCTTCGAAGTTCTTCTCCCCCTTTGGCTCTTCTCACTTTCACGTGTTCTTCTTTTCCTCAGACTCTGTCACTAGTGCTTCCACTTCCTCTTTTCCCAATTCCTTTATTTTATGAAAAATAAAATAAACTATTATAATGGGCTTGCTTAGTTAACACCCCCTTACTGCTAACCACCACCCTAGGCCCAATGCCAATATTTCATCATTTTCCAAATAATTCCAAATAAAAATACTAAAACTCCAATTATTTAATTTAAATCCAAATTAAATTAATAAACTGAAATTATGGGGTGTTACAATGGACCCCACCAACGTTGACCTATTTAGATTAGGCTTAAACTATCCTCAACATTACTACCCCTGGAATTTCCAAGGTCCCCTCCATTTTTATAGATGTGACGCCCTTATTAATGATGTGGTAATGCTACAATAACACGACCTCCGATTTTTTTTATCATTTTTAATTAAAATTAATTATTTTTTATTTTATGAATTATTAATAACTTTTTAAATTTCTTTTTAATGTATTATTAGAGTAGTTTAAATATGTCTTAAGGTTAACAACAGTGTTGGCCTTAGGCCAGAGCAAACACGTCCAAGACTTAAAAAAATTGGGGCCTCAAAATCGAGAGAAGAGTTAAAAGAATTATAATAAATAATAAGTAATAAATACCCTATTTGCTAAATGTATACTAAGTTTCAGCTGTCCCTAAAAAAATATATTTTATTTTATAATAATAAATTTAAACTTAAAAAGAATTAGTATTGTTTTTTATTAAGTCAACATAAGATAATAAATTAAATTATTAAAATTAAAATTTTTCCAAACAACTTGATTAGAATCAATCTAATTTAAAGTAGAGTTTATAAGATTTTTTTTAAATTTTTTAGATTAGTTTAGCTTTTTCTTAGGTTTATATATCAGTTTTAATAAAATTTTGAGGCTCTTACTATTATGTCTTAAGGTTTTGAGGCTTTATCAAAAAATTTAAAATTATTTTTTTTAGTTTTTATTTTTGTTTAAATATAGCAATTTTTTATATTAGAAGCCAATTTTTTTTAAAAATTTGAAAAGAAGATCCGTTCTTTTTAAATTTTATTTTAATTTTTTTGTATAATTTTAATACTATTTACAGTTAAATATTTAAAAATTCATCATACAATCATAATTATTTATCATCAAATTCTTTTTTTTGACACATTTATTATCAAATTCTTATGATTAAATATAATTCATTATTATTTGTGGAGTGAATCTTCATCAACTGTTTTTGTGTGACACTCTCTAACTCAATACTTTAATTTCATTTGGTTGCACGATGACAATATAAAATTCACATCTCTTTTTTACATTTTTACGTATTTATCTCCTTTTAACTCTTCATCGTCAAACCTTTGTCTCCTGTGCGCTAACCACCGCACCGCCACCACCTCTGATGATAATCACAACCATCACCCTTCCCATTTAGTCTGACCCAGTGACTTCATTTCTCTTTGAAACAAAAGGGAAAAATAAAATTCTAAAGAAGAATAAGAATTCAAAATTACTTGCTCAATATTTATTATTTATCTATAAAGGCCTCTAAAAAGTCAGGACCGATCTTGCTCAACAACACTGGGACCTCTTTTTAGAATTATCGAACATTTTTGCTATTGTTGTTTCTTCATACCGGAGTTCCATATCGAAACACCATTACTGCCCTCATTGTCATTACCTCCGCCACCACCTCAGCATCCATAAGCATTAGTATCGCCACTATTGCTACACATATTCATGGCCTTTTTCGTTATGATGTTGACATTAGAGTCAACAGAATATAAGAAACTACTATCTGAATTTAATTGTGTTGAGAATCAAGTGTGAGGAAGAAATTCCACATTGGTTAAAAAAGGAAAGAATAAACACTTTATAAGTGAGGGAACCCACACACCTATCACCTTAAGGTTTTAGGTGAAGATGTGGTGTGTCTCTCACAAAGGTGCGTCCCAAGTAAAGTGCTCCCTCATTGACCCCCTAGAGTTGCCTCCAAAAGTGGTATCAGAGCCTTTGGTTTCGAGATAGGGACCGACTCACTTGTATCGAAAGAGTCTTTGTTTCGAGATAGGGACCGACTCACTTGTATCGTAACACTTCCCGAAGGTGGTGGGTAGAAGGTGTTCCGTTGAGTGTCAACGGTAGTACAAGTGTATGTCGAAGAGAGAGCTTCCACATGAGGGGGAGCATTGTATAAGACTCACACTTGAGGGGGAGTGTTGAGAATCAAGTGTGAGGAAGAGTTCTTCATTGGTTAAAAAAGGAAAGAATGAACACTTTATAAGTGACGAAACTCACACACCTATCACCTTAAGGTTTTAGGTGGAGATGTGTTGTGTCTCTCACAAAGGTGCGTCCCAAGTAAAGTGCTCCCTCATTGACCCCCTCGAATTGCCTCCAACAAATTAAAAGATCAAACAATATAATCCAAAACAAGTATAAAAAAATCTCATTAAAAATAAAATATTGTATAATATCAAAAAAGAAAATCTCATAGATTTATTATATTATACTCTCTCTGGTCCCATTTATAAAAAAATATTTCCTTTTTAGATACATTGAATAAATAATCTATTTGGACAACTTACTGTCCAGATACATTATTTATTGAATGTATTTAAAAAGAGATTTTTTTTTTATAAATGAGACCGAAGGTAGTATAATATTAGTAAAAATGCTCATAGATTTATTTTATGGTATCCATTGTATTGTGTACTGTTATTGTATGTTGATCTATTTTTGCTTGGTGTTAGTAATAGTTTTTTTTTACTATGTCATTATGTCTCCAGAAATGGAAACCGTCGTCCACCACCGTGTTTAAGAACCATGGCAAAGAGAGATGTATAACTATTGTTCTTCTTAATAATATAAGGTGAGTTGAGTTAATGGAAATGTGAGTTGAGTTGAGTTTATCGAAAGTTTGTTGTCGATGAAGAAGAAGAATTGTGAAACTGGTAGGCTGAGTCCCACATTGTTTGATTTAGATCTTCATAAGTGTGTTGTTTTACATTCACATTTAAAAATCAAGACTTCCTTTTGAGCCAAACCAAAAAAGCTACGTACTAACATCAAAGAGTTTATATAAAAGAAAATCAAAGAAAAAAATGCTTTATATTTTTTATTATTACAAATACAAATTTGAATCCCCCGCAATTGGAATTTTCACGCATTTAAGCTATCAACGTGATTTTCAGTTTTAACCAAATTAAACCTTCTAATCTTGATCACGTGAATGCGGAGTTTTTAACTGCACCAGACTATTATTACACCGATTCAATTCCACGGCCACCGTTGAGGTTGTTACGACAAACAGGACAAGTGGCATGAGTAGAAAGCCAAGCATCAATACATGGAGGATGAAAGAAATGATCACATCGAGGTAACACACGAACGCTATCATTGTCATTGAAGTCAGAGAGACACACAGCACATGGTAGAGTACCTTCATCACCTTCCTTAACATGTTTGATGACTGAAGAGTACAATAAGATTGGAAAAGTTTTGAGAAGTTGAGGCTTGATACCAATGGCAGCTTCGCATTTTGATGAATCCGAATATAAGTAGTGGCGCAGGAACAACAAGAAGATGAAAATTAAGAGAAATGTTGCAATGGCGGCTCCAACAATTACACCAAGCGGCGGAACATCCCATATTGTTGTTGGAGATCCGTAAAGACACGATGGATGCTTTACTGGTTGAGCTTCTGCAGTACCGTAGTGACGATGATAAGAAACAAAGAGAAGGAGGAAGATGAAAATGGGACTGAATTCTGAGTGTGTCATTGAGTCTAACATTTTTTTATGGAGACAATAATAAACACATAATCTCTCCTATCTTTTGACTGAATCCTATTAAAAAAGTAGTTTATTTAGTACATTTTGGTTCTTTCCTTATTAACTTTTTTATAATTTTTTCTTTAAAAAAATAAGTCATAAAAAACAATTGTATTGGGTATTATTAGGTGTCAAATGGGTGTCCAAGCATCACCCCTGTTTTTAGTCAATTGTGTTTTAAATGAAATGAATGTATGTTTTAATAATAGTAAAAGTAAAGGTATATTTTTAATTTTGAGAAAAATTGTCATATTCAACCGAGTATTTGAGCTCGGGTGGTAAACAAATTCATGCTAAAGAATGAAAGTTTAAAAAATATCGAATTCAATTTTAAGTGGGAATAATACTTGATTAGTATTATAATTTTTTAATATGAACTCTGAATTACTTGGCCTGAGAACCAGAATGAGAAAGAATATAAAATAAATTAATTGTGATATTTAAAATCTCAAAATCCTTTGTTAAAATATTTTAAAAAAATAATTTGTATAGTGCTATATATTTTTTATACAAATAATTTAAAAGAGAACTTTTTATAAAATAAATTTATATAAAATTTAGTTTAAATAGATTCTAATAAAAGATATTTATAGCAATTTTTTTGTTATTATTTTAAAATGACAGTGTAAATCATCCAATAAAAATATATCATTCTATTATGTCATATAATTTTTTTAAAATTTTCAGTGTGACTTAACAGAATACATGATCGATATTAATTAATAGTGTAATACATATTTTTTTTCCTTTTGTTATAACATTTCTAAATACTAAAATTTAAAAAAAGATTGAGATTTGAACTATTTTAAAAAAAAATATGTAAGTATCATTTTTATGTTTGTTAAATAAAAATACGTAAGTATCATTTTTTATGTTTGTTAAATAAAAATACGTAACTATCATTTTTATGTTTGTTAAATAAAAATATGCGATTTTGAACACAATAAAGCTTTCAATAATAAATATTTAAACTATCATGTCAAATAAATTTAAAATATGTTCTACAATTTCTATAAAATTCTTAAAATCAATTTAAAAATGTAAATCTGTTTGGTAAAAATAGCGGTTGACTGATAAGCTAGTTGATAGTTTATAGCTTATGACTGATGACTTATAGCTTATAGCGGAAGGTTGAGACAGATAGCTTATAAGCTCATTGAAATATTTGGTAAAATTAACAGTTCAATTAACTTATAAATGTAAAATGACATACAAGATATTTAATATATATTTATTTTATTTTAAGTTAAAATAAATTATAAGGGTTAAAAATGAGTTTTAATTAGAATAATAAGGATAAAAAAGAAAGAAAATATAATAAGCTATAAGACATAAGTTAAAACGTTATTTTAAATAATGTCTGAAAAATAAGCTATAAGCTAATAAAATAAGCTATAAGTTCGTGATGAAAAGATCGTTATCAAATGGGTCTAAATTATCATATGAGTTTATAAGACATAAGACATAAACTATAAGCTCCAAAACATGTCTTACCAAACAGAGAAAAAAAATTTTCTAATCTATAACAAAAATACCTCAATTAAGCTCTGAGAAAAATATAAATAGATTTTAGTCAATGATAAAAATAGATGAAAAAACTTAGTTTTTACCTTCATTACACATTGACTGATTATTAAAGGAAATTGTGGGTGGGAAACAAAGAAAATGGATTTTAAAAATAAAAAGTACAGCATTATTATTTAATAAATTTATTTGAAAAAAATAAATGTGTGTTATGTTTTAAAATTCGGACCGGTTATCGACCCAGTCAAACTATTGAGTCGGGCTAATGAATTTCTCTTCGGACCACATGACTTATAATAATGTAAAAAAAAAGAAATTCAAAATTTTTGTTAATTTATAGTATCATTCAATCGAATAATTAATTTTCTAATTTTTAAAATTTATTATATTAGTATACTCTATTATTAATTGAAAATAAGTTTAATGAAAATTGCATTGGGGAGAAATGTTATAATTATATAATATAGAACTCTCTTTTCTATGATCAAAATAAAACATCGAACAGATATATGTTGCAGTTGGTAAAACTATAATCTTAATTGTTTTCAAAGGTTAAATATTCGATTTTTAAAATTTGACAGAATTTTTATTTCTATAATTTTAAATTACTTAGTTATTATAAGTATTTAACATAATTATAAATATTACTAAAATTAAATTTTAAAATAGGGTCACCAAAATTTTAAAAAATTAAAATAAAGGGTTTAAAATTATAATTAAACTAAAAATAAATATAAAAAAAATCAATTTGCCGAATCAAAAAATCTACGGGTTCACTGGTCTGACCACTGAACCGGTCGAATCATACCAATTTTCACCGGATCAATTATAACTAAGGTCCAATGGCTTTATTCGCCCGCTCTACCCTATGGTCACGGTCTAATTAGTCTGATCGGCATGAACGGTCCGAGTTTTAAATTATTAATTTTACACGTGATAAAAATATTTTTGAACTGAAATAAATTAAGATAAAAAAATTAAAACATTATTAAACTAAGCAATTGATTAAGGTCAATGAAAAACTAATCATCAAATTAAAAATAAAAAGAAAAAAATAGTTGTTTTTACTTCTTAAAGGTTACAACTTAATAATTTCTAAATATAATTTTATTAATAAAATAAATTCTATTTTATTTTTTTATATATAAATTAGATATCAAGACCTCTGATTAATTGAAAGAGACACTTATCATTTCAACAAAGTGCTGTTTTCGAATATTTTGTATCTATTTAATTATTGTAAATAATAAATTATGAAATAATTCTAATTGATAAAAATACTAATATTATATAATTAATTAACTATTATTCATTGAGGCTATCACTATTATTTTTGTGTTTGCCATCTATGTTTCTATATTTTTTTATTTAGAAACGTTGATTTTTATAGTGAACCAAATCCTAAAAATGCAAAGAATTTGGAATTGTTCATTCAAAGGCTATCATGGCTAAGGCCTAAATCATCTCAAATTCATTTCACATGATCTGAGGAATAAAAGTCATCTTATGTGAAACGCAAGGTGTAATTTTTTATCTCTACTTTTATTACATTTATCTTGAATTTTGAATTGACTTAGACGTTGGAGTGTTAACTTTTACATCCATCTTGCACCATTGTATCAAAGATTAGCAACACTGACTCAGGATTTCGTACCAACATATGACAACCAACTTTGGTTCCAGAATGTAACGATGTCGTCGTCTATGAGAAACGAATTCTTACTCCTGCAGAACTCCATTTATAGATCAATCTCAATCTAAAATCAGATATCTACCGAAAGTAAAAGGAGTAGAAGCGGTAACTCTGTTAGTCATGTTCAAGAGATCCATTCCATCCTCCAAATCAATCATTCACCATTTGTCACCAATCAATAAATTCCACGATACCGCAACATCCAACACTTGTATGTCATAAGATTTCCTGCTACAAACGGCAAATATCGCCAATCATCAAAACAAAGATTGATCGAAGTTAAGATTTCTGGATCGCGAAAAGATCAATGGACTTTCAAACTTCGACCTACCTCTAATTCTAGTAGTCACCATCACTGATCAAATTTTGACAAGATTCGTTGTGGATGACATAAGCTCTTGCAACGTCCTCTACACCGACACGTTGAAACAACTAGGCCTTCAACAAACTAACATTTTTGACAAAAAACAATATTAAAAGGATTGTGTGAGAGAAAGATAATCCTCAATTTCCAATTAATATCGTGTAAGAGTGCCTTCAGAGGTATCATGGGGAGATCCTTCTTAGTGAATCTAAGTGTAGTAGCATCATCAGTCCAATTGAAAGTAACCTATCAAGATATAAAGGAAGGTCGGACATGATTAGCACTTGCGTAGAGGAGGCAAAATGGAACAAGGAGCTTATTCATAAGCACATTCTCATGTTAACAACAGGAGCAAAATAAGATCTGGGAAAAACCAACACGTTCGACCTGGACGCATGCGAAGATGAAGTTTGGCCTATTCTGGATGGAGAGTTTGAGTCTATCCAGCTCTGTAATAACCTTGCTTGTTCAATAAAGATAGGATTTGAGTTTTCCCAGGAAGTGAGGTCCACCTTAATAGAATTTCTTCAGGCCAACGTAGACCTTTTTGATATTTCTCCACATGTGATGTATGACAAGACGCCTCTGTGGTATGCCATTAGTTGAATGTAGACTCCATCGCCCGCTACATGTCCCAGCGGTGGAGGAGGAAATCCTTAGAGAAAGTTGAAGCCATTGCGAGCACGGTGAAGGGGTTTCTTTGACGTCAAGTCTGTAAAGAAGATGTTCATCATCTTTCTTAGCTTAGTTTTGATGAAGATAAAAGTTTGTCATAGAAGAAATATCAAAGAAGAAAAAGATTAGAATCAAGTATCAATATTGAATAAGCTTTGGAAATCAAGATTGAATCATGAAGATTAAGATTCAGTGGCAATTTATATGTATATAAGCTTTAATTTCTCATAAAATCATTAGTCTTTTAATCTTTAATGTTTCTAAATTTCCATGCATCATCCATGCATCATAAGCTATCATTAAATATTTTTCAAATGCAAAAATTAAGTTTTCAAAGGAATATATCAATTGTTCATTTAGATTAATCGATTGTCGACAAAATGATAATAGATTTAGCCGCATCACTGGAATCTTATGAGAGACTACAATATCTCATGTTAATCGCTTCAAGCCACAACCCATTTGCTTCTTCTAATTCCTTGTTCATTCTTGGAAGGATAATCTTGTTAGTCGCTTCAGGCTGTCCATTAACTTGAGGATGTTCGACTAAAATAAATTGATTTTGGATGCCTATATGTTTACACAACTCTATGACCGATGAGCTTGAGAACTGTGTTCCGTTCTCTGATACAATAATCCCAAGAAGGCCAGAATTATATGTTATATTCCTCCAATAAAAACATCGCACCCTTTCTGTTGTGATCCAAAGTATGGGCTTAGCTTCCACCCACTTAGTAAAGTAATCGACTGCCACTATAAGAAACTTCACTTGTCCTGGTACCATAGGAAAAGGATCCATAATGCACTATGCCATAAAAGACCTACGAAAGCGCTTTTTTTAGGCTTTAAAAGTGCTTAAAAGTGCTGTCGTAGGTGGCGCTGCTATAGGTTTTAGCAGCACTTTTTGTTTAGGCAAAAGCACTGTCGAAGGTAGGCCTAAGGCAACGCTTTTTCTTGAAAAGTGCTTTCATATATAGGCCTAAGTCAGCGCTTTTATGCTACCTACGACAGCGCTTTTAAAAGGGCTTTCATAGATAGGCCTAAGGCTTTTTCTTAAAAAGCGCTTTCATAGATAGGCCTAAGGCAACGCTTTTACCTAAAAAGCGCTTTCGTTAGTGTTTTTAATAAACCTATTATTTTTTTAATTTCTAAACCTGCATTTTTGGCAGCATTATTTCACGAACCTGTAATTTACCATTGTTATCCCATAAACCTATAATTTACAATCGTAATCCCATTATTTCAGTAATCTTATTATTTCAATAAAGAAGCGATTTCGATTATATATAAAAAAGGCATTATAAATTATACCATTACATTATATACCATTGTAATTAATCCAAAATATATATACACCGATTCACATATTTCTAACATGACCAAAACAACTAAATCAATTCACATTACATTATAACATGACCAAAAAAACTAAACCAATTCACATTACATTATAACAATAAGAAAATCATCCCTAAACAACTAAACGAATCCCACCTATTCTACAAGTTCCAACATTATTCTCATCATTCCAAGCCATGTTCAATAAAACCTTCATGTTTTTTGGAAATCTTCATGTTTTCTATGTTTTACAAACTCAACCCAATCTTACATATGCATTTATCTTCAACTCAAACTTAATAAACTTGATACTCTCTTCTTTATCAATTGTGGATGAACGATACTCGATCATAACCACTATTCGATTGACAGTGTAGTGTAAGAAGTTCTCCAGTTTCAATTTCAGCTCTAATAGAGAGGCGTCCTCTATGATCCTAAATTCAATATGAGACCTCATATCGTTGAAGTAAACAAATGCAATATATCGATAATGGATCATTTTTTATTTATTTTTTAACAACTTATGAGAAATATTTATATAAGTTTAAATCATTTGACAGATATTCAGTATAAAACTCAACCGCTTCTTCAACAACGTATCGTTCGGCAATACAACCCTCCGGTCGACTTTGGTTTTTCACGTACCCTTTTAATATTTTCATATAACGTTCAGCAGGGTACATCCATCTCATATAAGCTGGTCCGCACAATTGTGTCTCTTTCACAAGATGAACGACTAGATGAACCATTATGTCAAAAACGAGGGAGGAAAATACATTTCAAGATCACATAAAGTAACAACTATCTTTTTTTGCAATGTTGGTAAGATCGCAAGATTGGTCACCTTACTGCAAATTGACTTGAAGAAAAAACACAGTTTAGTTATTGCGTTTCTTACTTTTTCTGGAAAAATAGAACGTATACATATTGGTAGAAAACGTTCCATTATAACATGGAAATCATGCGTCTTTAAACTCTTTAACTTGAGGTCTTTCATGGACACAAGTCTTCTAATATCTGATGAGTAGCCTTCTGGAACTTTAACTTCACTGAGGAACTTACACATTATTTTCTTCTCCTTTCTAGATAGAGTATAAACAGCAGGTGGCAGATATGTTCGTCTTCCTTTCGTCACGGGTCCCAATTCAGTTCTCATTCCCATGTTTACCATGTCCTTCCTTATTATAAGGCCATCCTTAAATTTTCCTTGTATATTGAGTAACGTACCAATAACACTGTCAAATACATTTTTTTTCAATATGCATAACTGTTTATGGTGATTTCCGGTAAACAACCGCTAGTCCTCCAAACTATAATAAATATGATTTGGTTACTCGCAGGATCGACTAGAT
The DNA here is from genome assembly GCF_029867415.1 of Vicia villosa. NCBI lineage: Eukaryota > Viridiplantae > Streptophyta > Magnoliopsida > Fabales > Fabaceae > Vicia > Vicia villosa. The sequence continues at coordinate 331,454 of NW_026705785.1, read as the reverse complement.
TGATCCTAGGACATGGTCAAACGGAAGGTTTATTGATATGATTTGGTTCATACCTGTTTGTTTTGATTTCGAGAAATTTATGTTCAAATGACTAATCATTCGAGATAACGCTAGTTATATGAGTTAGTGTAACTTCGACGCATAAATCGTAATAAGAAAACACGTAAATTGCGAGAATGTAAATTGCAAGAAAATTAACATGCAAGAATGTAAGTCGCAAGAATATAAATTGCAGGAAAGTAATGTGCATGAAATTAAATGACTTCGAAAGTAAAAGTTTAAACAAGGACAGTAAAGAAATCGAAAAGATATTTGATAAAAGTAAATACACATGTATTCAAATTGGTGGTGTCATACGTACATTTCTCAGCGAACTCTTTCTCTTAACACTTGATACTTGAGCAATATGTGAGTGATTTGTACAAAATGAACACACGAAATCTTATCATTAAGACTCCTATTTATACTAAATTTGACCCTAACGGTCATACAATAATCTAATGCCACGTTATCCACGAGAACTCTGGGGATGCCATCTGTCTATGTGCAGTTACATAAACCGTTTCGCAATTCAAATCTTCCCGCTCAAGTCCTTTTCGACATGTGGCCGTATAATTATATTCGAAAATATTACGGAAATACATTAAGCTTCAGTACTTTATGTAATTTTCTGCGAAATGTCTAAGTCTTGGCAAAGATATCTTCCGTGTTAGCTTCGATACTTCTCTCCTTCGTTTCAACTTAGACATTTTCTTGAAGCATGGCCATCAGTAGCCATTTTTTAAACCTTCGAAGATGGTCATCAGTAACCATCATTCTTCGAACTTAAAACCTTCGAAGATCAACTTCTTAAACGAAATCTCCAGCTAACAATAACATCGAGGAAATGTCTTACGTACAACGACTTCCAATATGGAAGTTAAAAAAAATTGACCTCTTCTTCCACCCACTCTTGACAAGTGTATGTACAAAAGGCTTGCCAAACTGAGTACTCACATCTTTCACCTTTTCAAAAATTTGATCACCTATCAATATAGATGGAGCTCTACGTTGTTCGGTGTCTCCATTGAATGCTTTTCTCCATCCACGGTAGTGATGATTAGAATTTAAGAATCTACGATGACCAAGAAAGACATTCTTCTCACAAATATTCAATCGTGTCGTATCAGTTCCATCTTCACAAACAGGACACGCTTTTTGACCTTTATTGTTGTACCCTGATAGATTTCTGTATGGTGGAAAATCATTAATTGTTCCAAACAACATCGCCCTCAAGTTGAAACTTACTTTCCTATACCCATCATAAACCTCCACACCGTTCTCCCACAAAAACTTTAAATCTTCGATTAAGGGTGCCAAGTATACGTCTATGTCATTCCCTGGTTGTTTAGGCCCAGAAATTAACATAGATAACATCATGTACTTACGCTTCATACATAGCCACGGAGGTAGGTTATAAATCATAAGAATCACATGCCAGGTGCTATGCGAGATACTTTGAATACCATGTGGGTTCATTCCATCTGTAGACAATGACAAGCGAGGGTTTCTTGCTTCTTTTCCAAATTCAGGATAATCATTATCAACTTTCATCCACTGTGGTGAGTCTGCCGGATGTCGCAACTTTCCATCAATAATTCTTTCATCTGCATGCCAAGTCAAGTGTCTTGAATCGGTTTCACTATGATACATGCGTCTAAATCTCGGAATTATAGGAAAATACCATAAGACTTTTGCCGGAGACAATTTTTTCTTATATCGAGGGGCACCTCATTTAGGACACTCATTTAACGCTGCATACTCGTTTCGAAACAAAACGCAATCTTTTGGACAGGCATGTATCTTATCATAGATCATGCCAATAGAGGACAACATCTTTTTGGCCTCATACGTTCGATTGGGAAGAACATTATCCTCTGGTAGCATATCTTTCATAAGGGCTAATAACTCTGTGAAACTTTTATCTGACCATTCATTGCCCGCCTTTAAGTTATACAACTCTAACACCGCAGACAATCTTGTGAATTTTGTACAACCATTATACAACGGTTTCTCTGCATCGCTTACCAACCTTTCGAACATTTTGGGACAATCCTCAAGATCTTCTTCAAGCGCTTCTGCAATCTCTTTGACTCGATCATAATCGTACGTGTCTATGCAATCGTCGTGTGAAGCATACGTCATATTATACCTCGATTCAACATTCCCGTTACTTTTCTCACCATGCAAATTCCAACATGTATAACTTCTATCAATTCTAAACCGTAGTAAATGCGATGCCAATTGATCCGCGTCAACCTGACCCCCATAACAGCAACCCATGCAAGGACACGTCATTCGACTCGAGTCTTCGGTGTGCGCAACCGCAAACTTAACGAATTCTAATACCCCTTTCTCGTACTCTTTTGACAATCGATTTGAATGCATCCATGTCTTAATTAAGCTAAACAAAAACAACTAATTAAGGCACAAAATAGTATATTGTGTTTCTGTCAAAATGTAAAGTATACACGGAATGAATCTGAAGCAATAAAATGCAACATATTACTTTGGCAAGAGAGAACAATTAATTACCTGTATAGAAGTAAGCAACTTCTAGACCCCCACAATGTAAGATTCTTGAAAACGATCAAACTTTCACTCTTCACAAGTAACCTCTATAGCAAAGATATCTTCCGTGTTAGCTTCGATACTTCTCTCCTTCGTTTCAACTTAGACATTTTCTTGAAGCATGGCCATCAGTAGCCATTTTTTAAATCTTCGAAGATGGTCATCAGTAACCATCATTCTTCGAACTTAAAACCTTCGAAGATCAACTTCTTAAACGAAATCTCCAGCTAACAAATTGCCCCCAATAAATGCCTGTTTCGACAAACGAGAGAAATGGGCGTTTCTTGCCATAATGGGATTTCGTTTTGCTTTCTTAGAGTCTCGAGACTAATAATTGACGTCATAATCAATTATGACTCTGTTTCCAAAACGTCTTGTCGCTTTCAAAAATGTCTTCTCAACAGTTACATTCCCACGTCTTGACCTTACTTTATGATCATTACTCCTATATCCTAGGAATAGAGCTGGTGACTATTCGACCGCCGTTGGATTAAATCAATACTTGCCGCGTGTCCTTTAGTCTTTACCCAAAAGATTTGAAAGGGTTTCCGTTAAACCTTTAAATACTTAGTCTTTTCCTCTCTTTTTCCCTTTCAGTTCTATTCCTTCAAACTCTTTTCAGAAAAGACCATACTTAGTTGCCTTCAAACTTCTTCCTCAAATCAAACATCCTTCAATGGCGTCTTCTTCAAATGTTCTCCAACCAGTCCTGAAGCTTCAGAAACCTATGCAAATGGGGAACCACGAATACATACCAAATCCGAATACTGCGGAGGAACGCGCCATTTACGCTTCTCAGGTAATCATCCCTTTTGAACTTTCTGGAAAAACTTATGCCTTCATGGGCCCGTTACCAGGAGAAAATAGTTCACCAAATAAATTCTTTCCTGCGTATTATAAGACTAGGCCTCTGGTTAGCAAGATTAAAATAGACGATGAAGGTAATCCAATCTTAGAGGATTCTAACCCTACAGAAGGGGCTTCGACTGCGCCTCCCGTAGCCTTAGAGAAAATTAGGTTAGATTATGTAACCAATTTTGTGAAGGTTTTTAGGTCAATCCCTTTAGCAAAAGATCCCGAACTGTACTATTCTTGGTTAGCCAAAGTGGAGAAACAGAAGGCTTCTTTCTGGCAAGAGTTAGGGATTTATGACCTAATTCAATTGTCCAAGACTGGTTTAGAGTATAACCAAACTATGTTAGTAGCGTCAGTCCATTTCTGGGACGCTTCTCACAATACCTTTCACCTTCCATGTGGAATGATTACTCCAACCCTTTTCGACGTAGCTGCCATCACAGGGCTTCGACCGACTGGCGAAACCTGTGATCCTAATGTCTTGGATGTTGATACTATCAACTTCAACGAAGCTACAGTCACTTATACTACTTTCATCGAGCAATATCATGATCAGGCAAATGCTGCAGTCTCTGAGGTAGAACATATTGCTTTCCTGGCATTATGGCTTTCGAGGTGTGTTTTCTGCTCCAGGTCCATACAAGTAGCGAAAAGATATCTTTGCATGGCTAATCAGTTACATGATGGTAAGAAACTGAACCTGAGCCAATTGATTCTAGGATTTCTTTACGAAAACCTTGGTGAAGCTGTAGATCTTGTAAAGACTTACACAACAGGATCTCTCCTTTTTGCTGGTCCCTTCTGGTTATTACAATTGTGGCTTAATACCACCTTCGAAGCTCACCTCCCATTCAGGGGCGTCGTCAACGAAGAAGTTCCAGAAATCAAAAATCGAGCTGTCGAAGGGACTAGATTGGCCTTGTTAACCCCGAAAGAAGAAACTGGGAAACTTCGTGAACATTTCTTAGCATATGTAATGATGTTTGCTAAACGTTACCAGTTCAGTTCTTCGATGGCTCCATTTGTACGAAGAGCTGTAGGTCCTGAATGGTTTACTCGAGAATTTCCTACAACATCTCCGGATCACCAAGCTGAGTCTTTGGCTATTTGGGAAGCTTTTCTTACCCCGAGGTTATTCTATCACCGCCTTCGACCTTCCAAAGGTCAATGTATCCTCGTTTGCTATCAGCCAAATCTTGTGTCGAGACAGTTTGGGTTGGTCCAAGTGAAGCCCAAGTGTCTGTATGACAAAAGGAACCACATGTGCTTTCGTACTTTATATCTAACTGAAGATGAATGTGATACGAAGATAGCCAGATATACTGATGTTTTCACCCTTTCTCCTATCTCTTTCGTTCCTGCTTTCTATTCCAATCCAGATTTTCAACAATGGTGGTCAGATTATTATACCACACAAATCTATGATGTCGAAGGCCTTACTCGAGAACTAACTGAAGCTTTTACTGTTGTGCAGGATAAATTCCGCAAAGGTACCTCCACTCACATTAAAGAAATCCAAGCTTTTCAAAAGTTCTTTGAAACTATTTACAGGCCTGATGATCTTAGTCGGACCGTTCGCGAAGCTGCTGTTATTTTACGTGAAAAGTTTTCTGCAAAACTGGATAAGTTGAAATTGCCCCCGTCTGTTCGACCAGAACTACGTTATGAAGTGGCATTTAAACTTAATCCTCCAAAATTCCCTCCACTACCAAGTGCTGATTTTGGTGTGGCTTTAAGCCCTCCTTTCCCAGACTGGTTCGTGTGTGGGAATGCTTTCAAAATTCTTCAAGAGAGTACCAAAAAACGCGCTGAACGAGTGGTCCCGACTAAGCATACCCTGGATACTTTCAAAGGGCATCTTCATATAGATCTTGAACACGTTCGTGTCTTGACTATAATACCCGAAGGTTTGGGTCTAGTTAATCTTTAGACTGACTCTTCTTTCTCTTATCGAAATAATAATTCCAATCTTTGTTACAGCTGTTGCTCGAAAGAGAAAGGTTAAAGCGACTGCTGCGCAGAAAGATTCTGAGGCCTCCAGAAGAATTCAGCAGGCATCACATCAGCCTTCGTGCTCTTTTCCACAATCAGGGGATGGGATTTTGCCCAACAATTTTAGAAGGGATTGTTTATCCCAAGATGCTTGCTGACTTTTGGATGTTTGCGTACCTACGCGTTGATCCTGAAGGAAGAACTACCATAGTTTCTGAAGTTCGAGGGGCTGAAGTTTCTATCACGCCCTCCACCATCTCTGACTTGTTGCGCTGCAGCAACACTGGAGCAACCTTTGATGATAACAGCTTCACTATGACCACTTCTGTCTTACTGAAGGGTCTCATGGAGAATGATCCATATAGCGCCAAAGTCATCAGGATTTGGCATCAACTTCTAGTGGGTAACTTTTACCCACGAAGCTGTGATGAGAACAACATTATGGTGGAGGACTTAGAGTTCATCTCCTGTGCTTTGCGAGGGGTGAAGATCAACTTTCCTTTGTTGATCTTCAAACGACTCGTGGAAACTGTTGCTTTAACTTCCTCTCGAGAGGGTTCAGTAAGTTGCCTTCCTTTTGGGAGGTTTTTATCCTATTTGTTCCTCAAGAGAGGTGTAGTGCGAAGGATGCGAGATTTGGGGCGCATGAACATGTTCGAAGCAGAGGGTCTTCATATGCTGTCTTTGGAAGACTTAGAACAAAGGGTCAACTAAAGGGTAGATCCTTTTTAGGTTTTTTACTGCTTCGCTTTTTGTAATCTTTGCTGCTCCATATGGACCAAAGTCGCTTGTACCTCCTTTTTTTTATAAAAATTAATGAAGATCTTCTGCCGTATTTTTATTTATACATGTTTTCTGATCACGAAGCCATTTTGGTGCAAATCTAACCATTTTGGCTTACGTAGTATTACTTAGATGTCTACGTTTTTGCAATCTTTACTTCATGCATGCTTGGTTTGTATCTCTTTAGATACTTCCCATTCACTCTTAAGATCCTACGATCTTCTGCTAATTCCTCTATCTCGTAAGCATTATTTGAGAATAGTTTCAAGATTCGAAAGGGACCTTCCCAGTGTGGGGACCATTTCCCCAAAGCTTGGTTCTTTCGATCTATAGGTAAAATAACTTTCCAAACTAGGTCATTATTAATAAACGTTTTACCTTTCACCTTTTTATTGTATGCTCTGGACACCCTTTCTTTCTGTCTCTTTATCATCTCCAAAGCTCGAAGTCTGTCTTCGTCCAAGTCAACTAATTCATTCATCATCAGTTCCCAGTACATGTTAGGGGGAATTTCTGCTTGTCTTTGTATCCGGACTGATTGCAAGTATATTTCAACTGGGAGTACCGCATCATGTCCGAATGTCAGTTGAAAAGGTGTAGTGTTCGTAGCTTCTTTCGGAGATGTTCGACAAGCCCAAAGTGCTTGGTCCAAAGTTCTGTGCCAACTTTTAGGTTTTTTCCCTACATGTTTCTTTATGAGACCAATTATTATTTTGTTCGCTGCTTCGACTTGTCCATTTGCCTGAGCATAGTAAGGTGTAGAAGTAAACAACTTGAAGCCTATCTCTTTGGCGAAATCTTGCATTTTTCGCCCAGTAAACACTGATCCTTGATCTGTAGTTATACTTTCTGGGATCCCAAATCTGTATATAATATGTTTTTGAATGAACTCGATCACAGCTTCTTGATCAACATTCGCGAGTGGTATAGCTTCGACCCATTTTGTAAAATAGTCGATTCCCACTAAAATATACCTTTGACCTCTAGATGACTTGGGGTGAATTTCTCCAATTAGGTCCAACGCCCATCCTCTAAAGGGCCAAGGCTTTATTATTGAACTTAGTTCATTTGCGGGAGCATGTTGAATACCTGCATGTTCTTGACATTCTTGACACCCTTTGGCAAATTCTATGCAGTCTTTTAACATGGAAGGCCAATACATTCCGTATCGAAATAGAAGCCATTTCATTTTGTGCCCCGCTTGGTGGGCACCACATGCTCCGCTATGCACGTTCGAGAGAGCTAAGTAAGCTTCCTCTTCACCCAAACATTTTAGCAGTACTCCTTCAGGAGTCTTTTTGAACAACTCATTTCCCATCAGAAAGTATGATAAGGCTCGATATTTTACCTTTTTATCCGTGTCTGACGAAGGGTCCTTCAAATAATTCACAATTGGACTTCTCCAGTCTGTGTCTGCCAACGAGTCTATGTTCAAAACTTCGAATTCTTCTTTGTTAGCAAACCCTATTTGTGAGTTTTCCAGATCACTTGGAGAAAGTTTCGTAGCCATTGCTCTGCCTCTTACTTGGATCAATTCCTCGAATTTGCTTTTCGATACCCTGTACCCTGAGGCTAGTTGTGCCAAATCGTTTGCTTCCTGATTCTGCAATCTTGGGACATGGTTCAGATCCACATATTCGAATTTTTTAAGCAACCTATTTGCTATGACAAAGTACATGATCAAATTTTCTTTGATGCACTTGTACTCTTTCGTTAGTTGTTTAATCACCAATTCGGAGTCTCCTTTAATTTCGACTCTGGTTGCCCCCAATTCTAACAAAGCTTCAAGTCCGACTATCAATGCTTCGTACTCAGCTTCATTATTGGAACACAGAGGGCCTTCGATTTTATACTTGAGCTTTGTTGGAATTCCTTCAGGAGAAATTAGCAATATTCCAACGCCAGTTCCTTCTTTGTGAGTTGAACCGTCAAAGTATAACCTCCAAGGTGGCATTTCCACGTATTGCTGAGAATTTTCCACTACTGCATGATCAACAATGAAATCTGCCACAATTTGCCCCTTCATTGCCTTAAGGGGTTGAAATGTTAAAGAGTACTCAGTTAGGGCTAAAGCCCATTTGCCAATTCGACTATGTAATATTGGCTTCGATAACATATGTTTAATAACATCATAATGGGACGAAACATAAACAACAACTGGCTTTATATAATACTTGAGTTTAATACATGAGAAATATAAACAAAGGCAGAGTTTTTCTATTGCACTATACCTAGTCTCTGCATCATTGAGTACTCTACTTAGGTAATAGATGGCTCTTTCGATGCCATTTTCATCCTCCTGAGCTAACATGCATCCTATTGTTTTATCCGAAGCTGAAATATACAAGCGCATGTGCTTCTTTCCATTCGGAGGAGCCAATATTGGAGGATGCATCAAGTATTGCTTGATCTTTTTGAAAGCTTCTTGATGTTCAGCTAGCCATTCAAACTTGCCTTGCTTGAGTCGAAGCAAAGGTGAAAAGGCTTGTGTGCGTCCACTTAAATTGGAGATGAATCTTCTCAAAAAGTTTATCTTCCCCAATAAGGACTGCAGTTGCTTCTTCGTGGAAGGAGGCTTCACTTCCATAATGGCCTTTGTTTTATTCTGGTTAATTTCTATCCCCTTCTTGTGGACCAAAAAACCTAGGAAGTCTCCCGCCTCGTGGTCTGGATGAATTTGCAGCGCAGGAGTCTTTCCACCTCTGCTTTGATCTTCGAATGGATCTCGGGTGCAAACCTTCTTGGAGTTTGCTTAATAGGCTTTTTCCCTTCTTTGATTGGCAACTTTAGTTCGACCAAGTCTCGTCCCAAACCAGGCATTTCGTCGTAATCCCACGCAAAACAATCTTTGTTTTCTTTCAGCAACGTAATGACTTTAGATTTTAGAGTTGGTTCCAGCTTTGCACTAACATACGTTATCCTCTTCCGATCTCCTTCCCCGAGATTTACTTCTTCAAGTGGATCTTGGGCTAACATTTTAATATTTGAGGCCATATGGTCTTTTTCGAACCCCAGAGGCTCTTCGTCGTAGATTGCGTCCAGTTTTTGGGTAAGTTCTTCCTCTGTGGTGTTTACCATTCGAACTGGATCTTCAAAGGATTGAGAGGACGCATGTAACCTTGAATTTGATATCTCCTTATTTTCTGAAACCGAATTTACTGTCATGTTTGATAACTCGGCTTCGAGAGCCGTGTTTCTTTTGTTCTCGGCTATATAAGCCGAAATCTTCTCAAAGAAGGAGGACTCAGACATCATCAACGTCGTCGTCCCAGCCTGTTGGCCGTATCGTTGGATAATTCTCTCTTGATGCGATGTCCTCTGGACCGTCCATTATCTCTCTATTCCACTGGAAGCCATTTGGGTGTAAAGATAGATAATATAATGCGTTCTTGTTTGGAGTGTATATATCTTCCGCAGCATGACAAGGTCCTATATTTCCCAGGTTCTTGTCGAAGCTAGTTTTGTTGACTTGATTAACTTCAGCCATATAATAGCTCTGGTCTCCTTCGATGTTCTCCACTATGCCATCTTGTCTCCAAATGGTTAGTCTTTGGTGCATAGTTGAAGGCACCGCAGCAACTCCGTGGATCCATTCCCTTCCTAACAAGAGGTTATAATTTGCTTTTGCTGGTATTACCATGAACATAGTTGGTCTGGTAACGGAACCCACAGTTAAATTTACTTGAACAACTCCCAGAGTCTGCCCAATTTTGCCTTCATAGTTTGACAAAACCATGTTATGAGGCCTTATATCTGTGTCAAACATACCAATTCTCTTCAACATGTATTGGGGCATTAGATTCACTGCCGCCCCTCCATCTACCAGAACTTTGTTAATGCCAACGTTCTCAATCTTAGCCCTTATTTAGAGTGGTTTCAGATGATTTCGCATGCCTTCGTCAGGCCTTTCGAAGAAAGTGTTCTGCTCCTCAACTGCTCCGTTGTTTAGCACGTAGTAACACACAGGTCTGTGTTTTGTCATCTCTTCGACGTCAGTTTCTTCACACTCGTCAACTTCAGTTTCTTGATTGAATTCGTGAGGGAGGACTGACACCACGTTGCATATCAAGTTGAGAGATGATACTCCATCCGAATCGAAATCATTTGTCATTCTATCTTCTTCCTTCCAAGAACTGGAACGCATCTTTTCTTCTTCTTCTAAAATATTTTCAGCTTCGAAGAGTCTGCGTTCTACCGGAGGTTTGCTTGCCTTTGCCCCCTGGTGTTGGACTTGGTTGCTGCTAGACTCTCCAATCTCTCTTGGCTTGTATTCTCTTTGGGCCTTCTTCATTCTCTGGTGCCGTCTCCATTGGGATCTGGACATAGGATTTCTACCTTTGTAATTCTCAAGCCTATACATCTCTCGATTTGAGGTCTGGAATTGCTTCCTATAGGCCATCGCAGTTCTTCCTCCTTGGTCCCAACTTCTCCACTTATTGGTTCTTGCGCCAGCTTGCACCCATTTGTCCCTAGGTGTATCTGCAAGGACTTTGAATGTGACCCTTCGTGCCTTAGGGTGAGGACTGTCAGGCCTCTTATATGAAGTTCGATTGTCGAACGTATATATATTAGGACGGAGACCTTGGGTTTCTTGATTCATGATAAAATAACTCCTTTCGAGGGAACGTGCTAGGAGTTCATCATACACTGCTCCACACCTGGGACATAACACCACTTCTGTATTTGCTTTGTGGCATCTGACCAAGAAACTCACCAAACTTTCCGCAGTTCTTGGGTATATCTTTAGCAGTAGGTTTCCGCCTCTCCAAGGCTGCTCCAATCTCTCTCTCAGGGTCCTCTCGAAGTTAGCTTGGATTCTTCGATTCAGCATTATAGAGCATCTTGGGCACATCAGCATTTTTCCCCCATTCTTCTCGTGGCAATTCCAAAGGTAATCTTTCAAAGTTTCGCCCTTTGGTGAAATATCCATATTTCCCTGTTGCCTTGTCAGCCATTTCTCCAGCTCTTCGATTTCAGACAAAGGTCGTCTAGCATTTACCATGTTGACAACTGCCGGAGGGGCTTCAGAAATTTGTATATGCTGAAGTTTCATCCTGAGGTCTTCAGTGGCCTCACTAGTTTTTCCTTCCAGATTGTCGGTCATTTCTGGGTCGAGAGATCCTTCAACATCAGTATTGAAGACCGCGTCATCATTTAGGCTTTCAGTAGCCTGCTTTCCCTTTGACATCATTTCTGGTTCAGCAAATTCGACTTCAGACACTTCCACCATGTTGATGTCACATGGCTCACACAGGTTGGTGTCAGCAATGTTCAGGGGGTTGGTATCGACCTTCATATGGCTCTTGGTCTTGTCAGCGAATTTCAAACGACCATCCTTGATAGCATTCTGAATTAGATCCCTGAAAAGAAAACATTGTGAGGTTCTATGGCCTAAAAAACCATGATATTTACAAAAGCCTCGCTTCTTCCGTTGTTCTAACGGAGGAATTTTAGAGTTAGGAGGCACTAACATTTGGCCATCTTTTACTAGTAAATCGAATATTTCGTCACATTTGGTGACATCGAATGTATAGGTTTTCTTAGGAAATCTATCGCTTTTATCATTTTCTACTGGATTTTTTCCGTTGGCAGGGGTAAGTAATTTGCAAGCATAAGGCGGTGCTTCTTTTAATTCAGCTAGATCTATTTCGACCTCCTCTATGCTATATGAGTCATCGAAGGTTTCGCTATCAGTGTCTTCGACTTCAACATAGGATATTCTTTCTTTCTTGTGACTCTTATTCACTTTAGCCTTTTCTGCTTTTAGCCGTTCGACCTGTCGAACCCTATCTGCCAATTGGGCCATGTCTCTTAAATATTGGGTATCTAATTTCTTTCTAATTGAATAGTCTAAACCACCAGCGGCTATTTCGACTAATTCGTGCTCTGGGACGACTGTGAAACATCTTGATTTCAACAAACGAAACCTGTTTAGTGTGGTGTCGTTTTCTTTTACCTCCCCGTTTCACTTGGGAGGACGGCACGCTAAACCCTTCACGCGAAATTTGGAAGGAGAATGCGCCCGTGGTGGGATGAATTTTATTTCAGTTCTTCCTACGATATCACACGAACTTTCTTATTTGTCCTACGAGTAGGAAAGGGAAAAAAGATCTCAACTAAACCCTAGGAGTTTGCTAAGTGTGGGGATTTACACCTAGACTAGAAATTCTGGAGTCCGGGAGGTCGGTTATACATAGGGAAGTGTTTAAACACCCTACATATCTGTAGTACTCTACAGGAACCTTCTCTGTGTCATTGTGTTTGTGTTTATTGCTAATGATTGGGAAAGTTTCTCCTTTGTGTTAGGAGAAGGAATTGATTTGATTTTAAAAGACAGACAGACAGACAAACTGACTATTTTTGGTATTTTATTAGCTCGCTGAGATTCCTTGTGAACCTCATGCCTACATATCCCTAGTGGAAGTCAGAGCTTAATGTAGTTCGGGGAACTAACTAGGGAAATTATTTGTTTTTGGTGCCTTGCTTGAAGCTCAAGGTTGAAGCTTGGAATTAAATCTCTGTTTACAGTAAAGAGACATGAAATTATCTCTACAGAGAGGTATTTGTACTATTCTACCACAAACATTTTGAAAGAGTGACAGAATAACTGAATTCATTTCACTCAAGAGGGGGACCTTACTTGTGTGTGTGCAAGTATGCCAGTCAGATGCCTCTTAAATGAAAGAAAGATGCTCGTCCAAATTAGGGAAAGTGTACAAGTCTGGGGATGTGCCAGAGCATGTCTTTCAGAGTCCTAAATGGGAGACTTTGATTGAAATTGAAATTGAAATGTTTGTTTGTTTGAATGTGGTAGAGTAGTAAAAATATCTCTCTATAGAGATAAGCTATGTCTATCTACTGTATAAAAGATTTGAATTTAGCTGGCTTGTATGAGGCCCAAGCTTGAGGCTTTTTGATTGATTAATTAATATTATTGACTCTGGGAGATGACTCCACTGGGAATTAATTACAGGGTATTTTTGTGTTCTGTACAAAGCCCAGAATTGAGGCTGACTCTACTTAGGGAGACTCTATTTGTGTGCCTTGTACAAAGCCCAAGGTTGTGGCTAACTGTTGAGAATAATTGAATGACTCTATTTTATGTGCCTTGTACAAAGCCCAAGGTTGTGGCTGACTCTAGCTAGGGAAAACATTATTTTCTGCCTTGTACAAAGCCCAAGGTTGTGGCGGACTCTTAAATGAATTAAGTATGGGTGACTATATGGGGAAAGATCCTAAGTGTTAGGAATCTTTGACACATGAAAGATATGGTTTATCTGCCTTGTACAAAGCCCAAGGTTGTGGCTACTGAGTGATGAAGGACTCACTGGGGAGACTCTATTATCTGCCTTGTACAATGCCCAAGGTTGAGGCTGACTCTTGACAGGGGAGTTTTATTGTTTGGGTGCCTTGTATGAAGCCCAAGGTTGAGGCTAACTGTTTTTGTTGGTTTTGACTCTACTGAGGAGGTTTTATTTATTAAAAGACTGTTTTTCTTTGGAAGCTAACCCTTTCCAGGGATTTTGACTCAGCTAGTGAATTTGTCTGTTAAAAGACTGACTTTATCATGTTTTTTTGGAGGCTGACCCTTTCCAGGGGTTCTGACTCTTTTGGGGAAATTATCTCCTAAGAGAATGAAATTATTTTTAATTAATTTTGGAGGCTAACCCTTTCCAGGGGTTTTGACATTTTAGACAGATGTTGGAGGCTAACCCTTTCCAGGGGTTTTGACATTTTTAGACAGATGTTGGAGGCTAACCCTTTCCAGGGGTTCTGACATTTTTAGACAGATGTTGGAGGCTAACCCTTTCCAGGGGTTCTTTATTGAAATGAATGGCAGAAAGATTATCTAATGGAGACTTCTTGTTTAAAGCCCAAGATGAAGGCTGACTCAATGCTGAGGATGACCAAACATGGATCCTAGACTCTGCTAAGGAAGATTGATGAAGATAAAGGTGACAGAGACTGTCCATGTCTCTCATTCCAAAAAATGTACTCAATGTGAAATTGAGACAAACTTAGCTGGTTTAAAGTCTGGTTTTAAATTGGAAGAAACTCACCAGGGTAGGCTAGAAGGTGACTAAAGACCTGTTCCTATGTTTATAAGAAACCTGATGGGTCCTTGTATACAAGCTCAAGAGGAAGCTGGAAATGCTTTTAAGAAGCCTGTGGGTCCTTGTACAAAGCCCAAGAGGAGGATAATCGAGGGTCCTTGTTATAGCACAAGAGAAAGCTATGTAGTTTTGAACTTATTTTGGCTCTAAGCAAATGGGTAAGAGGTTTCACCGGGAATAATTCCTCTTTGGGTGGATGTGTCCTATTATTTGGATTCTAAGGTTTTTGCCAAGATGTTTCACCGGGAATAATTCATCTTGGGGGTTTGAACTACAGATCTCTAATTAGGAAAGAGCCTTCACCGGGAAGACATTCTCAATCCTAGGTCATATTCCTAATATATATATATATAGTTTAGTTGTCCTAAGGTTTATACTCAAACGTAGTTCTAAACAAATATATGTACAGTTTATATTTGACAGTAATTTAAACAAAGACTGTAAATTGAAAGCTTGTAAAGCCTAACCTGGATGGAGTGGAGGCCATTGAAGAAGTATGTACAGAGCCTCAACAGTATTTTTGTTGTTTTGTTGATAGCAGTTGAATATATATGATAAACAGTTAATGGTTTTTGAAAACAGAAGAAGTGAAGATGGACAAAGGTCACATAGGTATCTGAAGAGTTTCACCGGGAATAATGCCCTTCAAATACCAGAAGAATGTTTTGAAAACAGAAAGAAGATTTTGAAAATACAGTTTTTGAAAACAAGCTAAGAAGAGAAGGTTTTTGGGACTTACACTCTATTAGAGGCCCAGTACTTTGCAGTACTGGTGATAAAAGCAGTTGAAAATGATTTGAAATGATATAAGGTTTTGTTGTTTGGAAACCTTAATTATCCGTTTAATCGGAGATTGATAACAGCTTTGAAAATTGACAAAAGTCAACTTAATTAAAGTAAAAATAAAGATTTTTACTTAATTAAGACCTAAATAATTAGGGTTTTATCATAAACTTATTTACAAAGTGATTAGGTTAAAATAAAGTGATAATATATATTTAAAGTATTTAAGAAACACTTAAAAACATACTATTTTAAACCTAATTAAAAACTCAAGAAATAAATAATATTTTTATGATTTTTTTGACTATTCACAAAATAGATATATTAAATAATAGGTGTATGAAAAATGAAGTGAAAATGATTTATTTTGATAGGTTAAATAAATATGTGAAGTTGTGAAGAGAAATGAAAGAAATTAGTGTTAAAAAAATAAGTTTTGGCCCTTGGAGGGTTTGAACCCACGCCCTTGAGGTTACCAGCCCAAAACAACACCACTGAGCCAACGCGCGCTCAGTGTTAGTGACTTGCCTTCATTTGGTTATGTTTCAAAACAAGTTGTAAATCTTTGAAAAATAAAAGAACCAAAAAGTCTGGGGCGAGGGGGATTCGAACCCCAGACCT
This sequence comes from Vicia villosa, assembly GCF_029867415.1. Classification (NCBI taxonomy): domain Eukaryota; kingdom Viridiplantae; phylum Streptophyta; class Magnoliopsida; order Fabales; family Fabaceae; genus Vicia; species Vicia villosa. Next base: position 315,696 of record NW_026705785.1, on the reverse strand, counting down.
TTGGCATGAGGAGACTAAGAGCGCATGTGTGGCCACTAGGGCAAGTTATTCAGTCGTTAATAAAACACACACCATTCAAAATAAAATAAACTCTCCCCTGAGAATTCAAATTTGCGCGCCACCACCATCTTCATCTTCAACCTCAAGCTCTCCATTTTTGAATTTCTGAACTTACTCGTTTCTCAACCATTTGCAACGATGTAAACATGAAACTTGCTCTAAATTCACTCACGATTCTAAATATGTAACTAACATGAACTATCATTAACTATATCTAACTAATTTACCAGAAATCGTGAAGAACCCTAAAATTTCAAAATTAAATTAAATGACTATACTGAAAGATAAATGGATGATGATAGAGGGTTTTCAATCCTCTGATGATGCTGAACAAGATAGAATCGAGCTATTTCACAAAGAGTACTTAAATTAAAGAGAGAGAGTTCAGAAACTTACCTTTGAAAATGGAGATCGTGAGGATGATAGAGAGCAACTGGGCTTGTATGAATGATCCCAAAAGCTTCCTTGTGGCTCAGTGATGCTAACTGGATGCTTGTAATGACCTCAAACCTCCTGAATTGTTCTATGGACCTCCCTCGATTTCAGCTTCAAGTGAACATGGAGGGTGTTGATTCTCGAGTTACAGATGAGCTGCAGCCATCTGGTTAGCTTCACTATGACCTGAGGAGTGTGTCTGGATGATTGGCTTGCCTTGAAACCTTCTGAATCACTCCATGGACCTCCAACTGCAGGTGCTCCAAAGTGAGAGCAACAATGGTGTTCCTCCACCTACAGAAGTGATCCAGGTGCTTGGATCACCTCAAATGACCTCCCTTGAGATGTTAGAATGCTCACTTCCCAAAGATAAGCTCTGGTTTGAAGAAATCGATTCTTCTTGCCAAAGAACTTTGAAAAACAATGAACAAGAGAAGAGAAAGAGAAAGCAAGTAATATGGTTGCTTTGGTGTGTTTTTCTACTGAATTGTGCTCTCCTATTTATAGGCAAATGTCTCAGTACTGAATGAGAGAGTGAGCTTGCTTAGTGAAGCAAGTTTGGTTTCTTAGCCATGAAGAAATTTCAAAGAATATCCAAGTGTGATCATTGCATTTTCGAGCCACCTCCCCTATCCATTGATTCTATCTGATCTTAGGGGACAATTCAGATGCAAAGTGAGCTCTAATTGGTTGATGAGAAGATTCCTTGGGTGATTCATCAATTTGCCATAAATTCTCAAATGTAATCATTACATAATCACATGTTCTTGTTTTAGGAATCTTCTTCAATTATCATGGCATGGTGAAAATGAATGCATGGCATGTTTGCAGATGTATTATGGGTCATGTAGCATCTGTATTTGAGGTCATGTGCACAAAACTTCAAAGTTCCAAAATGATGCATGACCTATAATTTCACTTCATGAGGCCAACTTTGAACAAGCATAACTCTTAGCTCAAATTGAATTTTGAGAAGGTTGAACACAATTTGGAAAGCCCTAAACATCTACTTTAAATCATTAGTTTATGTCTTCTTCAGAATCCTTTGGGAAATTTGTGAAAAATGAGGTCAAAGTTGGAAGAAAACTAGGTTAAAACACTTAGAAAAATTTCTAAGTGTTTATGACCTAAACTTCAAAATTTCCAAAACTTCATAAATGGTTGATCTTTTGAAAAAAGTTCCCTTGTAAGATGTTGTTTTATTTGGCAAGATTTACAACTTTCATGTTGGAAGTTTTTTGAGTTGTGTAGGTGAAATTTTGAGATCTCACCATGCCCTCAAAAACCCTAATTCCCGACTTTTCGCTCCTTGATGAATTTCTTTGAATTTCTTTGGTCAAATGACTTTGACATCCATATATTGATGATATTGATCTTTGAAAGTCATTTTTTGACCAAAAACCTTAAAAGTCAATGATGATCCTTCACAGTTGACTTTTTCCTGACAAAGTGAATTTTTGGGCTTTTGTGTAGAAATAAGATCTTCTCCCCAAATGGATGATATAAATGGATTATATGGAGGTAGTAGAGATCCTTGAATCATGTCTTGAGTTTTGGATTCATGCCCTGATCAGAAGTCAACTATCTTGGTGAATTAGGTCAAAACCCTAATTTGTCGACCATGTGAAAATAATGACTGTAGACTTTGAATTGAAGTGTGATGTCCAGTAGATCTTGTAATATGAGTTATTTGAAGATGATTGATGTCTTTGAATGACCCTCTGAGGTTTTTTAGGGTTTCCCAAAAGTGATCCCTGATTTTAGTCCTTGATAGGCTCCAAACCCTAGTCTGTTGATCTGAGTAATCCTGTGCTTAGATGACTGGGTGTCTTAATCAATCATAGGTGTAATAATGAGGCTTTTGAGTCTTATGATTGTATTAGAGACTAATCCCTCTATTGATTGATCCTTTGCCTGAGTTTTCTTGTCTTTGAATATCCTTGATTAAATGCCAGATGAAGAAGTGACTGTTTTGGGCACTAGTTTTGACCTGATGAAAAATCTTGAAGATATGCCATCTCAGGGGGGTCAAAAATTAGGGTATGACATTTAGGTAATCATCAATAGGCTTTGTGAACTTCCTTTTAATGCTAGCTAATTCCTTCAAACTTATCTTTGTTTGACCCATGTAAAATTGTTCGTGGAACAATCTTTCCAATTGTGTCCATGTATCTATGGAGTTTGGGGGTAAAGTAGTAAACCAAATGAAAGCATTCTTCGTTAATGAACTAGGAAAATACTTGATCCTTAGATCTTCGTTCCCTGCTAACGTTCCTGCCTCTGTTAAATATCTGGCTATATGTTCCACCGTTGATTCACTAGTATCCCCTGCAAATTTGGTAAACTTGGGTACCTTAATACCTCTTGGCAATTCACTTTGCATGATGTATTCAGGTATGGGAGATGTATAATTTGGACGTCGAAATCCAGTATTAAAGCCGTTATTAGCCATTATTCTTTCTATCATGGCAGTAAGATTATTTTCTGTTGCCAAATCATTTCTCCTGACTCTGTGGACAACTTCGTCAGGATGTTCGTCTCTCCCTACCATAACTAGTCTGGGCTGTTGTCAAGGAATAGCTTGTTGGCCAGTCTCCGTCGTTTCGATTTGAGTTCCCAATTCGACCGCTGGATTCTGTGCGACAGGATTTGGCCTTGGTGGAGGTACTATGTTTCGGATTGGTTCGACAATTGGATCCTCTTCTTGGTAGGTTGACTGGTTATTCCTTCGTCTATTTTGTGGGACTCCTAAAAAATCGCCATTAGTCCCAATTGCGATGATAACCTTTGGTATGTTTCTGCACTATCCTGGCTAGACCTAGTAATGCTTGCTGCTATTGGATTAAAGATTGTTCCTAACTCTCTAGCAAGGAGTCCTACCATATCCTGGTTACTTGCATCCATTTCTTGTCGAAATGCTGCTTGAGTACTAGTGGTCATAGGGGGAATCTGAGCCGACAAACCAGTATTGTGTGCACTTCGACCTACTGAACCCATGTTTGGTGAAAATGCCGTTGGGTTGGCTGTAGTGTATGTAGGCCCTGTTCCTCGTAGTCCTGCCATGTATGAATATGGCATCCTGTATGGCATATTTTGTCTCCAACCATCTACAGCGAATGATGGTCCTGGAGTAGATAAATAATTTGCAGCGTTCGTCGATACGGGTGGTATCTCGCTTGTGCTTGCAAACGGAGGAGCGGTGGTCGATACTGAAATTGGGATAGTCCCAGTTGATGTGGAAGTATTTTCAATCATGGCTTGCGAACTACCCGCTGGTTCAGATCTTGTCGAAACCGGTATGGCCTGCGCTCCTTGAGTGGAAGTCGAAACATTCGTCGCGTTTGGCGCTACTGTTCCTGATCCTTGTGGGGGATCTTCTTCGCCCCCTGCACTGGCCGCTACGACCATTTTCTTGTTGTACCTTCGTTTAGGAACTGGATTTGCACTGTTGGTTAACTTACCGTTCCTAAGGTTCATACAAGGTCTTGACAATTTCTAGACAAAACAAAACAATCAATTAATAACACTTAGTTTGACACTGTCCCACTGGGTGTGCCAATTTGTTTACGGTGATTTCCGGTAAACAACCGCTAGTCCTCCAAACTATAATAAATATGATTTGGTTACTCGCAGGATCGACTAGATTGATCCTAGGACATGGTCAAACGGAAGGTTTATTGATATGATTTGGTTCATACCTGTTTGTTTTGATTTCGAGAAATTTATGTTCAAATGACTAATCATTCGAGATAACGCTAGTTATATGAGTTAGTGTAACTTCGACGCATAAATCGTAATAAGAAAACACGTAAATTGCGAGAATGTAAATTGCAAGAAAATTAACATGCAAGAATGTAAGTCGCAAGAATATAAATTGCAGGAAAGTAATGTGCATGAAATTAAATGACTTCGAAAGTAAAAGTTTAAACAAGGACAGTAAAGAAATCGAAAAGATATTTGATAAAAGTAAATACACATGTATTCAAATTGGTGGTGTCATACGTACATTTCTCAGCGAACTCTTTCTCTTAACACTTGATACTTGAGCAATATGTGAGTGATTTGTACAAAATGAACACACGAAATCTTATCATTAAGACTCCTATTTATACTAAATTTGACCCTAACGGCCATACAATAATCTAATGCCACGTTATCCACGAGAACTCTGGGGATGCCATCTGTCTATGTGCAGTTACATAAACCGTTTCGCAATTCAAATCTTCCCGCTCAAGTCCTTTTCGACATGTGGCCGTATAATTATATTCGAAAATATTACGGAAATACATTAAGCTTCAGTACTTTATGTAATTTTCTGCGAAATGTCTAAGTCTTGGCAAAGATATCTTCCGTGTTAGCTTCGATACTTCTCTCCTTCGTTTCAACTTAGACATTTTCTTGAAGCATGGCCATCAGTAGCCATTTTTTAAACCTTCGAAGATGGTCATCAGTAACCATCATTCTTCGAACTTAAAACCTTCGAAGATCAACTTCTTAAACGAAATCTCCAGCTAACAATAACATCGAGGAAATGTCTTACGTACAACGACTTCCAATATGGAAGTTCAAAAAAATTGACCTCTTCTTCCACCCACTCTTGACAAGTGTATGTACAAAAGGCTTGCCAAACTGAGTACTCACATCTTTCACCTTTTCAAAAATTTGATCACCTATCAATATAGGTGGAGCTCTACGTTGTTCGGTGTCTCCATTGAATGCTTTTCTCCATCCACGGTAGTGATGATTAGAATTTAAGAATCTACGATGACCAAGAAAGACATTCTTCTCACAAATATTCAATCGTGTCGTATCAGTTCCATCTTCACAAACAGGACACGCTTTTTGACCTTTATTGTTGTACCCTGATAGATTTCTGTATGGTGGAAAATCATTAATTGTTCCAAACAACATCGCCCTCAAGTTGAAACTTACTTTCCTATACCCATCATAAACCTCCACACCGTTCTCCCACAAAAACTTTAAATCTTCGATTAAGGGTGCCAAGTATACGTCTATGTCATTCCCTGGTTGTTTAGGCCCAGAAATTAACATAGATAACATCATGTACTTACGCTTCATACATAGCCACGGAGGTAGGTTATAAATCATAAGAATCACATGCCAGGTGCTATGCGAGATACTTTGAATACCATGTGGGTTCATTCCATCTGTAGACAATGACAAGCGAGGGTTTCTTGCTTCTTTTCCAAATTCAGGATAATCATTATCAACTTTCATCCACTGTGGTGAGTCTGCCGGATGTCGCAACTTTCCATCAATAATTCTTTCATCTGCATGCCAAGTCAAGTGTCTTGAATCGGTTTCACTATGATACATGCGTCTAAATCTCGGAATTATAGGAAAATACCATAAGACTTTTGCCGGAGACAATTTTTTCTTATATCGAGGGGCACCTCATTTAGGACACTCATTTAACGTTGCATACTCGTTTCGAAACAAAACGCAATCTTTTGGACAGGCATGTATCTTATCATAGATCATGCCAATAGAGGACAACATCTTTTTGGCCTCATACGTTCGATTGGGAAGAACATTATCCTCTGGTAGCATATCTTTCATAAGGGCTAATAACTCTGTGAAACTTTTATCTGACCATTCATTGCCCGCCTTTAAGTTATACAACTCTAACACCGCAGACAATCTTGTGAATTTTGTACAACCATTATACAACGGTTTCTCTGCATCGCTTACCAACCTTTCGAACATTTTGGGACAATCCTCAAGATCTTCTTCAAGCGCTTCTGCAATCTCTTTGACTCGATCATAATCGTATGTGTCTATGCAATCGTCGTGTGAAGCATACGTCATATTATACCTCGATTCAACATTCCCGTTACTTTTCTCACCATGCAAATTCCAACATGTATAACTTCTATCAATTCTAAACCGTAGTAAATGCGATGCCAATTGATCCGCGTCAACCTGACCCCCATAACAGCAACCCATGCAAGGACACGTCATTCGACTCGAGTCTTCGGTGTGCGCAACCGCAAACTTAACGAATTCTAATACCCCTTTCTCGTACTCTTTTGACAATCGATTTGAATGCATCCATGTCTTAATTAAGCTAAACAAAAACAACTAATTAAGGCACAAAATAGTATATTGTGTTTCTGTCAAAATGTAAAGTATACACGGAATGAATCTGAAGCAATAAAATGCAACATATTACTTTGGCAAGAGAGAACAATTAATTACCTGTATAGAAGTAAGCAACTTCTAGACCCCCACAATGTAAGATTCTTGAAAACGATCAAACTTTCACTCTTCACAAGTAACCTCTATAGCAAAGATATCTTCCGTGTTAGCTTCGATACTTCTCTCCTTCGTTTCAACTTAGACATTTTCTTGAAGCATGGCCATCAGTAGCCATTTTTTAAATCTTCGAAGATGGTCATCAGTAACCATCATTCTTCGAACTTAAAACCTTCGAAGATCAACTTCTTAAACGAAATCTCCAGCTAACAAATTGCCCCCAATAAATGCCTGTTTCGACAAACGAGAGAAATGGGCGTTTCTTGCCATAATGGGATTTCGTTTTGCTTTCTTAGAGTCTCGAGACTAATAATTGACGTCATAATCAATTATGACTCTGTTTCCAAAACGTCTTGTCGCTTTCAAAAACGTCTTCTCAACAGTTACATTCCCACGTCTTGACCTTACTTTATGATCATTACTCCTATATCCTAGGAATAGAGCTGGTGACTATTCGACCGCCGTTGGATTAAATCAATACTTGCCGCGTGTCCTTTAGTCTTTACCCAAAAGATTTGAAAGGGTTTCCGTTAAACCTTTAAATACTTAGTCTTTTCCTCTCTTTTTCCCTTTCAGTTCTATTCCTTCAAACTCTTTTCAGAAAAGACCATACTTAGTTGCCTTCAAACTTCTTCCTCAAATCAAACATCCTTCAATGGCGTCTTCTTCAAATGTTCTCCAACCAGTCCTGAAGCTTCAGAAACCTATGCAAATGGGGAACCACGAATACATACCAAATCCGAATACTGCGGAGGAACGCGCCATTTACGCTTCTCAGGTAATCATCCCTTTTGAACTTTCTGGAAAAACTTATGCCTTCATGGGCCCGTTACCAGGAGAAAATAGTTCACCAAATAAATTCTTTCCTGCGTATTATAAGACTAGGCCTCTGGTTAGCAAGATTAAAATAGACGATGAAGGTAATCCAATCTTAGAGGATTCTAACCCTACAGAAGGGGCTTCGACTGCGCCTCCCGTAGCCTTAGAGAAAATTAGGTTAGATTATGTAACCAATTTTGTGAAGGTTTTTAGGTCAATCCCTTTAGCAAAAGATCCCGAACTGTACTATTCTTGGTTAGCCAAAGTGGAGAAACAGAAGGCTTCTTTCTGGCAAGAGTTAGGGATTTATGACCTAATTCAATTGTCCAAGACTGGTTTAGAGTATAACCAAACTATGTTAGTAGCGTCAGTCCATTTCTGGGACGCTTCTCACAATACCTTTCACCTTCCATGTGGAATGATTACTCCAACCCTTTTCGACGTAGCTGCCATCACAGGGCTTCGACCGACTGGCGAAACCTGTGATCCTAATGTCTTGGATGTTGATACTATCAACTTCAACGAAGCTACAGTCACTTATACTACTTTCATCGAGCAATATCATGATCAGGCAAATGCTGCAGTCTCTGAGGTAAAACATATTGCTTTCCTGGCATTATGGCTTTCGAGGTGTGTTTTCTGCTCCAGGTCCATACAAGTAGCGAAAAGATATCTTTGCATGGCTAATCAGTTACATGATGGTAAGAAACTGAACCTGAGCCAATTGATTCTAGGATTTCTTTACGAAAACCTTGGTGAAGCTGTAGATCTTGTAAAGACTTACACAACAGGATCTCTCCTTTTTGCTGGTCCCTTCTGGTTATTACAATTGTGGCTTAATGCCACCTTCGAAGCTCACCTCCCATTCAGGGGCGTCGTCAACGAAGAAGTTCCAGAAATCAAAAATCGAGCTGTCGAAGGGACTAGATTGGCCTTGTTAACCCCGAAAGAAGAAACTGGGAAACTTCGTGAATATTTCTTAGCATATGTAATGATGTTTGCTAAACGTTACCAGTTCAGTTCTTCGATGGCTCCATTTGTACGAAGAGCTGTAGGTCCTGAATGGTTTACTCGAGAATTTCCTACAACATCTCCGGATCACCAAGCTGAGTCTTTGGCTATTTGGGAAGCTTTTCTTACCCCGAGGTTATTCTATCACCGCCTTCGACCTTCCAAAGGTCAATGTATCCTCGTTTGCTATCAGCCAAATCTTGTGTCGAGACAGTTTGGGTTGGTCCAAGTGAAGCCCAAGTGTCTGTATGACAAAAGGAACCACATGTGCTTTCGTACTTTATATCTAACTGAAGATGAATGTGATACGAAGATAGCCAGATATACTGATGTTTTCACCCTTTCTCCTATCTCTTTCGTTCCTGCTTTCTATTCCACTCCAGATTTTCAACAATGGTGGTCAGATTATTATACCACACAAATCTATGATGTCGAAGGCCTTACTCGATATTTTGAAAATTGAAACATTCAAGATTTTGAAATGACACAAATCAATCTAATAATTACAGACAATTAGTAAACTTACAAAACCATGAACCAAGAAAAATCATGTATCAGCTAGCATCACAAATATTCAAGAAAAAGTTACAAGAATACTCAAGAAAACATGAATGAAAAAACAAAGAAACTTCACGTTTTTGTTCAAATATTAACAACATTATATCTAAAGTAACAGCACAGTATATAGACAGATTGAATACCTGAATAAATTCTACAAGTCTTCAAAAGCGTCAGTGGAATCAAACACCAAATTAAGCTGCTGGAAAAAATTCTACAAATCTTTAACCGAGCTTGAGTAAAGAAAGCTTCAAAGAACAAAATGAAATCAATTAAACTAATGGAAGAAAACCAAAGTCAAAAGAATATGAAAAAAAAATTAAGAGACAATCAAACAGAATAATCGAAATACCTTAATATTGTGACGAAAAAAATCGCGAAAACCTGAGATTTTTGAAATTTCACAAAACTAAACAGAGCAATCGTTAATGAGAGAGTGTGGGAGAGAAATCACGAGTAATGAATCAGATTTTGTGATGGAAATACAGGAAGAAATCGAAGAGAATCGGCGATGAATTTAGGGATTAGGTTTAGGGGTAAAAACATTCTGAGACTCATTAACGCGTTTTGTTAGTTTTGTTTTAAAATTAAATTTTAATTTTAATCAGGCTACGCCAGCGCTTTTAAAAGCGCTCTCTTAGGTACCCTATACCAGCGCTTTATTGCCTAAAAGCGCTTTCGTAGCTCTCCCCTATAGCAGCGCTTTTAAAAGCGCTTTCATATTCTCCACTATAGCAGCGCTTTCATAAAGCGCTTTCTTAAGGTAGCCTTATACAGTGCTTTTCAAAAGCGCTTTCGTAGGATCCCCTATAGCAGCGCTTTTTTCCCTTGTTTTTTAGTTTTGTTTTTAGCGAAACCTATAGCAGCACTTTTTCCTAAAGGCGCTTTCGTATATGTGCTGCTAAAGGCCAAATTTGGCGTAGTGATGTTAGGTCCCCATTGGTAAAATGACTATGGAGAGATTACCAATTGCAACAACTCGGCAGGAGTGTGGATGAATGGAGCATAGGTTTTGACATTTCTCACAATGATTCATGAACCAGGCGTAGTCCTGTAACATGCTCGATCCATAGTGTCATACCCCAAAATTTGCCCATACTATTTCTCTTATACAAATTCAAATCAATACATAAAGCTCCAAGACACATTCTCCTATACAAGGCTCAGAAACTAGGGTTTGGTTTGTTCAAAGGAAAATCAATGAATCAATGGCTCCAAGGCATCCCATATGGATCAAAGTATCTTACATTACCTCTATGACAAGTATCAAGTCTCAGCTTAAAAGATTGATCACTCAAATATTCAGAAAGTCAACAGTCGACTAGGTTGACCTAAAAGTCAACTGTGGGCAAAGTAAAGTCAAAACTCCTGATTTTTTGTCAAGATCCTAATATTGAAGTATCATTCACCATTTTATCAAGTATTGATCATGGTTCATCAAGGAAAGATCAAAAATAAACAATTCAAAAAGTTTCTAAATTAGGGTTTTCATAGGAGAAAGTCAACTGAACTTTGACCAGCCATAACTCTCACATGGAACATCATAAATTTTTCATCCAAAGATTATTTTGAAGGAAATTTGATTCTCTACAATTTTGTCTCTCACATGCCAAGTCCAAAAATGCTTCATTTGATAGATATGGACCAAAACATTATAGGTCCTTTTCGAAAGTCAACCAAAAGTCACCTTTTTCAAAAGGATATATAAAGGAGCATGGAAAATAATTTTGATATGAGACCAAAAGCATTGGTTAGAGGACACTCTAAGCTTTCCAAAAAGCTCAAGAACGCTTCCATACAATAAAAATTAAGAGAGATATGCTCGACACAAGTTGGTCGATTTTTGAGAAAAGCGTGAAACCTAAGGTGACTAATTTCAAGTTTTTGAGTGATGGGCCTTAACTATTGAAGCATCCACGTGATTGTGAGCCCAAAAGGAGTACATGGATCAAATATTATTATTTTTATGATACTATTTTATTTATATTTGATTTTAATCATTTAAATTCAAATAAAGTGAAATAAAATCATATAATCAAGGTTTTAATTTTTATAGATTCAAGTAGATCTTATCATCACCCCATGATCACCAAGAAACGTGAGAGAAGGTGTACCAAATAAATCAAGAGCCAAAAATAGAAAGATTCCAACATGTTTTCAATCAAATTTTTTTTTTGTGATTAAAACATCAAGATTTGCTTTGATTTATTTCAAGTTTTCAACCCTAATTCCATGATCTATAAAAGGACAATAAACTCAGCTTCAAAAGGACAAATTTTTTAGCAAAAAATAGGGTTTGGAAAGTCGTAAAATACCAATAAGACTAGGGCACGATAGAAGCTTTCTTGCAGCCACATTCGATCAATCCTAGCGATATAATATTCTTACTGAGGTCATCAGGAACGGTTTCCAATCATTACACAAGCCTGGAGCATCCCAGAATCAGCCTTTGCAAGTGCACCGGTTTGGTAAGGTTTTCATATTCGATTTTGAATTCTTATGCATCTCCCACGTATTTGATGAGTGTGTTCATGTTCAGGGCATAAATCAGGATAGGTTTGATCTTTTACATGTGAAATTTCACGTGAGAATCTCGAGCCACCATTGTTAGGGCTCAAAAGCGAGGAAGCTCCGTTCCCCTAGCTGCAGACGTTTTCAGCTTAAACTAACGGTTCCATGAGAATCGCAGGGTCTTAATTATTGGATCTGGTCGTTTTGCCTTTTCGTTTTGCGTTGTTTTGCAGGTCGCAGGTTTAAGGGCCATCGGAGAAGAAGGCTCCAGCCGCCGTGGGTGGTGGTCCGACGAAAGCCAAGGAGGAGTCAAAGCATGCGTGGCCCCAGCGATCGTTCCTATTGGGTGGTCAAAAGAATAAAACTCTCTCTCAATCTGGTTGGATGCAGCGAACAAAGGGGGCCCACTTTGACTCACAATTTGAATTTACCATTTATTTATTCGCTTCTTATTTATTGTTTGATGATGGATGAATTAACATGAAAACTTGTGCAGCACATGTGGCCAGCGTAAGAGGCTTGTTACCCATAGAGCATGGGTTCGATCCAGGCTTCCAATAATTTATTTTTATGAATTACCTCATGTGTTCAGTCTTCGGATCCAGCGTGCCTCACGTGCATACAGGATCGTGTACCCTCGCAGCATCACCATTGGATCACCACGAACGCTGATCTGAAGGACTAAAGCGCATGGCTACCATGGACATTCAGAAACTCCGCCACACCGAATCCTTGCCCAGCTGAGTCTTCTTTTTTAATCTATTTGTTTATTTTTTAATTACATAAGTTTTTTTTTCTTTTCCTTTTTATATAACCTTTCTCCCTATATTATTTTCTTTTTCTTTTTTTCTTTTTCTTATTAAATTATTTTACTAAAATGTTTTTACTAAATAGTTTTATAATTGTTTATATTTTATCGAAACTCGATTTTTTGTCGATTTATCAATAATTGTTTAAACGATAAAAATCATTATTTTGTACGTATGTTTTATAATTAAAATTCTTAGGTTTGTTAACCTCGATTTATAAACCCCACCTCAGGTGGGTGGTGTCCATTAACGCATTTTAGTCTTATAAACATTTTGGGTCACGATAAGTTTTCTTAAATAACCCTTTTAGGGTCAGGGTTAGATCAGTTAATGCACTAACTATTTCTTTTCTTCATTCTTAATTTTCTCAGGGTTAATCGAAAATCTTCCGACTACGCGCCATGGCAATTGAAAAGCTAAGTTCTGATCCTCCTTTTTTTTTATTTATTTAAGTTATTTTACCTTTTGTTTTAATTTTTGCCTAGAGGTTAAATTGAGGTTTATTTTCAATATCAAGGAATTTCACATACGCTCACCCCTATTATTTTTCCTCTTAATTTTCAGAGCTGACCAAGGGTTCGAGGAAGATCAAGGCTCAAGACCAAGATGATAAAACTAATTATTGATTCCACTTATTCTTCTGTCTTTTAATTTCCCCCGTCCCCGCAGGTGTTTATTGTAATAGCGTAGGACATTTAAACTGCTTTACTTTTCTGCTGTGGTTAGTAACCCTAGGGAGTGTAACCTCGAACTGAAACTAGATCACTAACTTATAAGATAAATGTCATCGAAGTTAACCACGTGATTGTGCACCCACACACCTTTAGGGTAACCCCTCTTGTTGCCTTATACTGTTGCCTTAATTGTTGCCTATTGCCTCTAAGTGTGCTAAATAGTCAAGTCCCTCGATTCCGAGGATACCTAAAGCAAAGGTTGCCTTTAAAGTTATTGAAATCATCATATGAGATCTAGTCCCTCGATGTTGCCTCGGTAAAACATGATGATTGTCCCAATTGCTAAGGTATCCTCGCATGATGCCTAAAAAGATTAATGACTATTCTATCCTTCCCTTAGACTACCTGCCCTCTTTATGGCATGGGACAGTCTTATGGTGAACGATATCTCGATGACCCTTAAACATCCAATTGAAAGACTTCCTGCCCTCTTATGGTATGGATAGATCCTTTCGTCCGAAAAGCTAAAAGAGCGATTTTTTTCAAACTTAGGGGAGTTGCTACTAATTGCTTGCTCTTTTCAAATTCAAATCAAAAATACTTTTCCCACTCATTTTTTAAATACTTTCAAAACAAGGCTACGCTTATTTACAAGCTAAAGTCTTAAACGAAGTTTTCCTATTCGCACCCTACTTTTCAAACAATTCAAACATTTTAAAAACTAAGTGAGCTAAGCAATTAAGAGCCCATGGATAACCATGGATGCAAAGGGTGCCTTACACCTTCCCTTTGTATAACTTACCCCCCAAACTCAAAATCTTTTCAAAGGTATTTTCCTGTTCTTTTAGCCTTTCCAATTGGATAAAATAAAAGTCGGTGGCGACTCTTGCTATCCGCACATTTCAATAAAAAAGTCAGTTCACCGTATTACAAAACTGGCGACTCTGTTGGGGACTTTTCGATTAAAAGAGGGGTTACCTCAAAAGTTTAGGATCACTTAATTGTATTCTATTGTTTGCTTTGCTTGCTTTATTTTTCAGGGTTGTTTTGGGAATTAACTGAAGGACGAATCCTACACCCGGATTCAAGAACACTTAAGATTAGGAGTGACATAGTCATGGCGACCTCTTTCACATATGTGGGAGATGAGTCAATATGAAGTTCACACTTGAGTTAGGACTCCATAGCATATGCACACCTTTCTCAAATTGAGGGAGGTCTATGTATGTGTCTACGGGTGCGTCGGAGCTCAAGGACCTTTAGTTACCCTTAACCCATCCTGGCCTTTAGGAACGTAGTGGGGGGACTACTCTTGACAAATGTTGAGAACTAGTCGCTACCCGATGCTACAATTCAGATAGGTCATTTCTCAAAGTATCATTGCATGATGCGAATGTATTATGTCCGAGGGTGCTTTAGAAGGGCTGACAATTCTGGATAACTTGTAGAACCCGTTGCTGAAATCTCCTTATCCATAGAAATACCCTTGGGAAGGACACCTGATCAGAATCCATGCAAGCCTTAAGCCAAAAATTGTGTGACTTGTGTGACTTGTTTGTGTTTGCTACTAACCTTCGTTTCCTTGCAGGTTTTGTTAAAACGACTTGTTTGTCCTTACTATCTCACACTACGCCTAATGCACTGCATTCACATGACATCATGACATCATGACATCATAAGCATAACATGATTTAACTAACCCTTTCAAGGATCTTAGGGATTTAGGGCGCACAATTTCAGGTACCTCTATCAACGGTTGATTTCCCAATCAAGGGGCAAGAGGATTTATTTTCCTCTAGCCACATACCTTCCAAAGACACAGTACCTATCAAAGGGCAAGAGGATTTATTTTCCTCTAGCCATATATTTTCAAAGTCAGAGGCGATGACCCACTCGATATGGTGAGCTTGATTCTCAAAGAAAGACGTTCAAAGACAAAGTTCAGATTTCTTGAGACAAAGACGCAACCAAATCATTTTCTAATGTCGCTAACTAAATGCCTAAAGATCCTTGAAAATATTGCATTTGCATTCATAACATCGCATAACAGGTTTCTTACAATAGGTCTCTCATCCTTCCTCGCTGTTTATTTCAGCATCATGAACCTCGAACAATCAGTTAAGGATCTCCAAGTTCAAAACACTGAGTTCCAAGCCTTGATTCTGAATTTGTCCAAGGGGCAAGAAGAGCTGAAAGCCATGCTGACTAAAAAGAAGAAGAAGAAGAAGAAGAAGAAGAAGAAGGTGTCGCACGCTCGCGAAAATGAACAGAGTCGCCACCAATATATTTATCCCAAAGAGGGAAAGGAATATCAGAAAACCTAAAACGAATAAGAACGAGGTCTTTCGACCAGAGATAAGGTACGGGAGTCGGTTACGCAAGGGGAAGGTGCTAGCACCCCTCACGCCCATCGTACTCGATGGTATCCACCTATGTTTGTTGCTATCTAAAGGGTGTATAAATCTATAGCTTAATTCTAAGGGAATGCATGCAAATGAAAGAAAAAGAAACACGGGGAAAATAAGGTTTATAAATAATTGTGC